>NW_006400082.1:840031-842265 GCF_000299155.1 Elephantulus edwardii | reverse complement strand
TCTTCTGGTATTCTCTGCTTTCAGCCAAGATCCATCTAACATCAGCAACAATATCCCTAGTACCACGACCCCTTCTAAACCCAGCCTGGACTTCCGGCAGTGACTCAGTTTCAAGGTTGTTGTTGTTGTTGTGTATTATAGGCTCAGAACTGACTCACAGCTGACCCTACGGGGGGGTTTCAGTTAATCACTTGGGAGGAGATTGCCCAGCATTCTCTCACAGAGCAGTTGGTGGCCTCAAACCATGTGCCTTCAGGATTGAAGCACAGCTTCTTCCCACTAGGCCCCCAGAGCTCTCAATCATTTTTTTTAATGGGGCTGACAAATTTAATAAAGTCTCAAATTCTAATTCTAAAATACTGCTAGCTTTCTTTCATTTATTTAGCACATATGTTGGATTTCTATTGCATAGCATTTCTTCTAATTCTCAGAATCTAGTGCATGCTCTGGTTGTGAATTGTTGAAAAACCTAAAACAAAGTAACACACTCGCACGTGGACCCTCCCTTAGTCCTCATTATACTTACCCTTCCGAGTGTCATCAAAAAGAGCTTTTCAAAGGCCATGAACATTAGGATACAGAAAGAATTCACTTGTATTTTTTCCCCCTCTGGGTAATGAGAGAATAAGGATTAGGATGTGCAAGAGGTCACATGGAGAGTCAGCACAGCAAGGCTTTGGAAGCCACCTCCAGTCAGGGAGGTAAGTATGCAGAGGTGAGAAGAAAAAGAGAAGAGAGAAAAATCCCAAAGAAAAATGTATATAAGACCCTTAAAGGACAAGAACTAACAAACTTTAAAAAAAAAAAAAAGATATGCTGATGCTGAAAATAGGAAAACCAAGGGAATGAGTGAGATCTAACAGATGGTCATATGTTTGAACCTATTGTTTTTTATTCTACAGTGTGGTTTATGAGAAGGGCAATCTTTCTTAAATTCCTGGGAGCTAGGGAGAGAAGTCTCTTATTTATCTGAATCCTTAGTTTCTTCAAGATCCATTTCATGTCTTTAAGATCCATGCTCCTAAGGATATTATGCCATTTCCCCTGCATGTCTGTCCTTGGTTTCTAAACAATTAAGAAATAGAAATTCTTTCTCAATATTGACCTATGTGGAAATCAGAGCCAGTAGGGACTCTGCTGTCATCAGGATGTAGGAAACGTCCATAATGGAACACAAAGTTAGCGTACCTAGGTTGAGAAATCAGCTTGCCTACGAGCCCAGCCCAGGTTGGCAAGGAAGCCCTCCTCTATGGATATCAAAATAGGAATCCTCTGAGACTAGTTAACTGAAAGCACACTTCATTCAGTGAACATTGGTTAGGAAATAGACAAACGTGCATGATTTCCAGGCCAAAGTTGTTAGGACTACTAACATCCTGGCCAAGTTGGCAGTTCCTTCTTCATGCTCTTGGTTCCAGTGGAATTAGCAGGTTCATTAAAATTCAAATTCAAAGAGGGACATGTGAGTTAGCCAGGAAACTCGGTAAACTAGATCCTCCAGAAGGTGTTATTGTAACGTTGGGTACTGGTCCAAATCTCAGTGGCCTTTGCCTCTGAAGAGATTATTGCATCAAAGTGGTGCAATGTGTAAACTGTGTGTGAAGTCATAAATGGACAAAGGAAACAATTTTTATTTTAATCTGCCATCACCCTTGTTTATTTTGCTATTGTAGTGTGTTGAGATATCATTCACACACCATAATCTCTATCTGATTAAAGTATACAGTTCTGTAGTTTTCAGTATATTAGAAGTTGTGCAATCATCACCACTGTGTAATGTACAGCATTTCATCACTCCTAAGGAAAGCTTCATATCCATTAGCAGACCCTCCCCATTTTTCCCATTCTGCCATCCTTTTGGCAACCAATCCTCTACTTTCTGGCTGTATTGATTGGAGTACTCTGGATACTTCATATAAATGGGATTATACACCATTCTGTCTTTTCTTTTTGAATCCTTTCACTTAACATATTTTCAAAGTTTAATTATATTATAGCACGAATTTATAGTTTAATTATTTAGAGTTTAAATTCCATGATATGGCAATACTACATTTTGTTCTCTCATTAGATAGGAAGACTTTTTTCCTATTTATATAAAAAGAAATAAAGCAGTTACATTGTTCTTTAATATCCTATTAGACATTCTTCTGGTATTCTCTGCTTTCAGCCAAGATCCATCTAACATCAGCAACAATATCCCTAGTACCACGACCCCTTCTAAACCCAGCCTG
>NW_006400082.1:835889-839931 GCF_000299155.1 Elephantulus edwardii | reverse complement strand
GTATACCATCTATTCCTGGGGCCTTATTCTTTTGCTATTTCCTTCAAAGCAGCTTGAACTTCTTTCTTAATCACCATAGGCTTTTGCTCATATGTTATTTAATTAATTCTTCTGTAACTGCCAATTCCTTTTGATACAATGACTCGGTATATTCCTTCCATCTTCTTTTAATACTTCCTGGATCATTTAATATTCCGCCTAAAACATCCTTGACTATAGCATCTCGAGGTCTGAATTTGTTCCTCAGTTCCTTGAGCTCAAGAAATGCTGAACAAGTTTGGCCCTTTTGATTTTCTGACTCCAACTTCTTGCATATTTCATTGTAATATTTTACTTTGTCATACCGTGCTGCTTTTTGAAATATTCTATTCAACTCTTTAGTATCTTGAATTCTTCTTTGTGCTTTGGCTACTCTGTGCTCCTGTGCAATTTTTAGAGTCTCTTCTGACATCCATTTTGGTCTTCTCTTCCTCTCCTATCTTTGCAATGATCATTTGCACTCTTCCTGGATGATACCCTTGATATCCTCGAAATAAGACTCATGAACTACCAAAGGAAAAAAAAATAGATATGTCTCTGAGAAAGTGCATGCAGAGTGCTCCTTAGAGGCAAAGATGACAAATCTTTGTCTCTCATACTTTGGGCATGTTTTTAGGAGAGGGTATTCCTTAGAAAGAGACATCATCCTTGGCAAGTTCAAGAGCTGACAAAATAAAG
This sequence comes from Elephantulus edwardii, assembly GCF_000299155.1. Classification (NCBI taxonomy): domain Eukaryota; kingdom Metazoa; phylum Chordata; class Mammalia; order Macroscelidea; family Macroscelididae; genus Elephantulus; species Elephantulus edwardii. Next base: position 839,214 of record NW_006400082.1, on the reverse strand, counting down.
AAAGATCCTCAACCAAATGGATTGACAAATAAGTCAGAAATCATGAAGATAGGATAGAATGGGCTAGGCTAGGCTAAGCTAGGCTAGGCTAGGCTAGGGTTCAGATCAATTGTTCATAGGGTTGCTATGAGCCACACTTGATTTTATGGCAACTAACAGAAACAAGAATAGCCTAAACACTGGCCTAAAGTCCAATGGTTTGAGATTCCTCATTCTAAGTGTATTTTTTTGGCTTGTGTGTTTTACATACCATATGATCTAGTCTAGTAGACTTATGTAATATGCATATTCCCATCTCACTGCCTTTGCTCACAATATTTTTTTTTTGCAACCCATGTCCTAGCACACATCAGAATTTTAATCTTTTCCTAGTAATATTCCACTTTGGTTTTGTCTTCTAATGTGGGTAGATAATTGGTCTGTTTCTATATTTTAGCTATCATGAAAAATGTTGCACTGAACATTGTTTTACTTGTTTTGTGTCTTCATTTTAAAATCTCTTGGGTATATGCTTTGGATGGAGATTTTTGGGTTGTGTGCTAAGTCTGTTTAACTTGAGGAGTCATCAAATTGTTCTGAACTTTGCATTTACCAGTCATGGATAAGCATTCCAATTATCAACACTTGCTTTTTCTGGTTGGTTTTTGTTTGTTTGTTTTTGTTTTTTTAATAATTCTGGATGTAAAGATGATATCATGGAATTTTGTTCATTGTTATTTTTCAGATTTTCCTTCATATGTTGTAAGGTAAAAGGAATATTTAACATTTTAATAGATCTTATGTGTTAAATTTTACTCTGTTTGTTACTTTAAAAGTTCAGTATACTTGAAATTGTAAGAAAATATACCCAGTCTTTCTCAGGTTACCATACTTAATAGTTATCATGGATTCACCAGGGAGTTGTGCAGTGAGTGGTTAAATTTGAATTGGTTGTGTTATTACCAGAATGCTGTATGTAAATGCTAATACTGACATTTACTAGCTTTGTGTGTACAAGTAGCTGCTTCATGGTGTAGTGGGAGGGTTTAGTGAGATAATATAGTAAAACATTTAGAATAGCACTTGACATGCATAAGCACTTAAAAGACTAATTATCATTACTGCATAATATTCAATGTCATTGTTCTAAACTACCATTTACAGTATTAAATGTTGTATATGACTCAGCCATGAGTCTATGAACAGAAAAAAATGTTACACAGTCCTGCCCTACCTCCATGATTAGTTAAGTGCTGAACTTTTGGGATCATGGCATTTTTCAATAGCTAATTTTTGAACTCAGAACAATATAGCTTCCTTCGTAGTACTTCTTAATCTGAAGTTTTGCAGAAACCCATTCATCATCACAGCAACTCCCAATCTTCCATTGATGATGGTGTCTGCACATGAAGTGCAACTGACTGTAAATAAAACCTGGATGTCCTGTGTGGAGGGCAACAATTCTACCCTAAGTCACCATTGTCATCACGATGTCCAAAGATGTGAATGAAAGAATTTTTTTACAAAATAAAAAATTAAGCATGTAATTATACAGCTTTAACTATTATAATATTTAAAATTATTTTCCCTATTGCTAACAAGAGTCAGAAGAATGACAATGCTCAGGTGCCAAAGCTAAAGAAGCAGAAGAATCTGTAGATTCAGAACCTGAAGCAGAAGTATAAAAATAATGAGGAGACTGAGATGTTGAAGTAGAATAATCAGAAGATTTGGACAATGAAGAAGAAATAGAAGAATCAGGAGACTCAGGCATCCAAAAAGAAGATTCAAAAGAATAGAAGAATGAATATCTTGGATGCTTCTAGCTATTGATAGTTTTTGGTATTACATTACAAAATGATGGGTAGGGAGAAAAGTGCAACAACTAATGAATGGAAATCCAAAGTCTCTGTAAACTTTTATTTAAAAAATTTTAAATAAGAAAGGGAAAAAATAAAAACTCAAAACCCAAAGTATTCTCTTTCTTATATTTAATCTCATAATAACTATTCAAGGTATTCAATAACCCATAGTCTTTCCATAATTGTATGATCATGTAGGAAATAATGTCAATGACTCCATTTAACTTGATCCACAACCAGTACACTTGGTAGTAGCACTCAGGAGATCAGAAAATGTATTACATCAGGTAAATCTGAAGTCAGAGACCTCTCCAAATTATTGAGAAGTAGTGATGCCAGTTTGAGGACTAAGACGCCTTATTCAGACCATGGTTCTTCAGTCACTTGCTGTATATCTGAGAGATAGACAAATGAATAAGGTTGACAGAAGAATTGAGGCCTTTGAAATGTGGTGCTGGAGAAGAGTGATGAATATTCTGTGGACTGCCAAAAGAATAGTCAGATATATCTTGCAGAAGGGTGCAGCCAGAGTGCTTCTAGTAGGCAAAGATGATGAAGTTTATTTAATCTGACATACTTTGGGCATGTTGCTAGGAGGGATTATTTCTTGGACATGGATATCATACTTGGGACCTTCAGCCAAGTGGATTGACACAGTGACTTCAGCAATGGCCTTCAGCAATGAGGATGTCATCGATTGTGAGGATGGCACAGGGTAGGGCAAAATTTTTGATCTGTTGTTCACAGAGTTGCTGTGAGTAGTTGTCAAGTCAATGACACTAACAACTTCAAGGGATGTAACATTAGCTCACATTAGCAAACACTGTTGCCTTCTATATTAGACATTAGAAAAATGTACCTTGGCTGTGGAGGAATTAATACATCAGTGAAAAAGCTGAACTCTTCACCAGATGATTTCCAGAAAGCATAGGCATTGTACACAGTTCTTCTAGCCTAAAATCAGGAGAATACTGCTATTTCAGGGCACCTAAACTTAGAAATCACTCTTTGAATCCCTTGTGAATTTCTTCTTCCACTCCTATAAGTGTCTTCTATAGCTCTGTGAGAAAGGAAGGGTTTCAGTTGGAGAGTGGTATTCAGGATTTAAACCAGGTCACTGTATTCACTCTGGGACACATTAATAGCAAAACCATTTGGAAAAAAAAATAATCACAATACTTAACATTTCCGGAGTTCTGAGTCTATATTTGAGGTCCTTGGTGGTGCATGTGCTCTCAGCTATTAACTTGAATGTTGGTGGTTTGAATTCACTCTGTGGTACCATAGAAGGCAGATCTGGTAATATAAAGGTTATAACCAAGAAAACTCTATGTTGTTGTTGTTGTTGTTGTTGTTGTTATGTGCCGTCGATTCGTTTCCGACTCATAGTGACCCTATGCACAACAGCCCTAAACCCTGCTCTATCCTGCGCCAACCGCACCGCCTCTGACACACCCATCCCGATTACCCCAGTCACCAAAACA
>NW_006400082.1:800036-829499 GCF_000299155.1 Elephantulus edwardii | reverse complement strand
CTCTCCTCTCCCTCTATCGCAGGAGTGGCATCCACTTCCTAAACAACATGTCTCTGGAAACTCTATGAACTTTGATAAGTGTTGATAGTTACAGAGGGCCTTCAGGCCTTTTGTTCATAGGGTTGCTATGAGTCGTGCTCAACTCAAAGGCAATCAACAACAACATACACACACACCCCCTATAGAGAGAGCTCAGCTGGCCTAGTGGACAGAAACTGATGCTACCAAACCAAAGGTGGATAATTTTAATCTGTGGCCCTCAGGCCTGATTTTAGTTGTTTTTGGTCAAACATTCTTCTAAGTGGCATAACACTGGTTTGTCCATTTGCTGTACAGAGGTAACTTGTGGTTGTTAATGATGCTGAACGCTGTCACACTGATATGTCAAATGTGATAATAATTACCCATGGTGGACAGTGTTTGGTGAAGCTCCCTGATTAAAACAAGCTTGGAAGCAGGGGTGGCATCCACTTCTGAAATAGCTTGCCTCTGGAAACTCTATGAACTTGGCGAAACTATAAAAGTTATACAAGTGTTCATGTCTTTCGTTCATAGGGTCTCTATGAGTTGTCTACAACTCTATGGCACTTAACAAGGCACACGCGTATGAATGCTGTTGTAGGAGAATAGCGAGGGGATGCATAGGTGCATGTGAAAGTAATTGTTCTTTTGTTTCTGATTGTCTCTCAAGTGGTTGAGCCAAGTTCTTAAAAATTTTTGATGAACTTGAAGATTTTGTTTTCTCCTTTCCATTCCTGAACCTGACAAGTTTTCAGCCATGGATACTTCATGCTCTCATCATTCACCCATGCCATTCATGATGACATGGAGAACAATGAACTCTTACTGAAACTCAATATGACTAAGCCAAGGCAACATTACAGTGGAAATTTCCATCTCTTCAGTACAAGCAATGAGTTGGTGGTGTGCCTAGTGTAAAAGTGGAGAATGAGAGTATTGGTATTGGTTAAAGCAGAAGCAATAAAGTCAAAGTCACTCTGTGCTTCAGCTGGTTCCGAAGGCATCATCTTCTACTTGATAGAGATACACCATCAGAAAGTGCATCCCTCTTGGGGATTCCAGGAGGTCAAAACATTCTACAGAACTGCAGAACATCGCTGGTCCTTGTTGCTCTGTTCTTGTAGACATAGTCCAGAGAAAGCAGGGAGGAAAAGAGCATAGGTCTGTATATTTTTTCTTTCCACTCTTCACATCTAACTTAGGATCTGGTTTTGGAGTAGATTGCTAACAAAAGATTGTGGAAGTTTGTGGAGTTTTTTGTTTTTGGGTGGTTTTTTTTTTCAGTCTACCAGAAATTATTGCATATATATTCTCTCAATTTCTGAAATGCAATTTCCTGCTGAAACAAAATTAGTAACTAAATGTATCTCTGAGTATATCTGGACTATAAAATCCAGACCAAGAGTAGAATTGTCTTTCCCTCACCCTAATTTGTATTATACAAAGTGGAGAAGGCAGTATTAGACACATCATCAGTTAGGCCTAAGTATTTCTTGTTATGAACCGTACCTGAATGTCTGGAACCTACTTCAGAAGATCAAAGAAAGAGAAAGTTAGCCTTGTTATCAGGGAAATGCATTCAGGCTTCAATGAGTTGCCCTGTTGAGTAATCTGCCAACTACTGCTTGGCCTCAGATGTCCTTGTTAAAGCTCACTCTGGCACAAATTAGAATTTGAACTTCCCCCTCCATTTCTGGATTCATTTTGTGACAATTGGCTCAGTAAAGGTCACAAGAGGTTGAGTCTGATCTGGTCCAGGGACTCCAGTTGATGCCAGGGAGATATGGTTGGTGCTTATGCTTAACCCAGACGACTCTTCTACTCAGGAGAGTAACCGAGAATCAGAAATCAAGCCAAACCAATATTATCCAATATTTTCACAAAGTACATGATGTAGAAATACTGCATTGGGTCTCCTGTGTGCCTTCGCCTAATGCCTGGGATGGGAACAATTGCACACATCTAGGAGATTTGTTCATGGTCTGACTTTATGGAGTTTTCTTGGACTATTTTATATACTTGGACAGACATGTACACCAGGGAAGCACTAAAACACCTTGAACTATGCCCAGGTCTGGCACCGGCCTCTTTTACTTTTTGGCTTGGATCTTGTCTATTTTAACCCCTACACACAGCCCGTCCCATGGCAGACTGTCATAGAAACTCTCAATGTTCCTAAGCCATAAATACAGTTACAGATTATATTGTTGTTACCAGCTGCTGTCAAAATCCAAAATGCAAACTCACTGCACTCAAGTTAGTTTCAAGTCATGGAGACCCATCATCAGACTGAAAATAATAGCTGGAATAGACTGCCCGCCTTTCTCTCACAGATCCACAGGTTTGCAAAGTTTTTTTTTTGTTAGCAGCACGACACGTTGTTCATTGTACTGTCAGAGCTCTCAAGCTGCTCTCATATTATCTCCAATTCATAGTGACCCCGTGCCCAGAGGGACTACCTGCTGTGTGGTTCTTTACTATTCCCAGGATTGACTGCCAGTTAGATCACTGTGACCCATGGAACATACTCATGGGCTGCCATTCAGAAGCAGATTTCCAGGCCTTCTTTCCTCCTCTGGTTTAGTCTGGAAGCTCTACTGAAAGTTATTGAATATCAAAGTAACACACAAGCCTTCAGTAGCAGATGGATGATGGCTGAGCACAATGGCTGTGAATAAGACCTAGATCTGCCACACGGAAGGAAAGAATTTTACTACTGGATTCTCTTTCCTTTCCTCAGGGTACAGACCGAAATGAAGCATATTGTTGTTGTTAGCTGTTGAATTGGAACTGACTTATAGCTGATCCTCCAAGTGGATTTTCAGAGGCTGAAAATCACATGTGAGAAGCTTGTCCATCTTTCTGTCATGAAGTAGATGATAGATTTGAATTGCTTGCCTCTGGGGTGGCGGTGCAACTCCTTACCCAACAGACCACCAGAGAAACTACTTAGTCAATGAACATTAATTGAGCCTGGATGATTGTTTAGGAGTCCTGGTGACACAGTAGTTAAAAGCATTTTACTGCTGATCAAAGGTCAGTGGTTTTGAACCTACCAGCTGCTTAGTGGGAGAAAAATGTGGCAGTCTGCTTCTGGAAAGGTTTACAAAGATTGGAAGCCTTGGCAGGGGCGGGTCTGTCCCATCCTACAGAGTCAGCCTAAGTCAGAATTAACTGCATGACAGTGTCTATTTATCATCATGTTGTGGATTCTCCCTCCCCCCCAATAGAATGCTACAGTTTGCTGAAAAAAATTAAAATTAAGAGATTACATCCTCAAACAAGATTCTCTTTTGCTGCAAGTGTTTGAGAACTATAAGGACTCAAACTTTAAGGGCTCAAAATGATTTGATCTGAAATCCTCAGGCCTCTTGTCTGCTCCACCTTTGAGGGAACACTGAAGTGCAGCATATATAGGAGGTGACAGGAATGGGGACACTCAGAATTCTAGAGTAAGTGAGATGGAAGGTCTTCTTTATTCTCACTGCAGGTCTTGGGTGTAATTATAATTTGAATTACAAACTCTCATGCAAAAGCTCTAGAAAGCACACTTGAGTACTTCGTGTTATACCAGTAGGGCCCAATTTTACCTGACAACTTTAAGACACTTGGAAAAATATCAAAAGAACAAAAAAAAAAAAAAAGACTTATGTTTCTAAACATGGAAGAGATTCAGGTAACTGAGTAAGGCTCTCTCCTTGAATGTACAAATGTCTTTATAAGGAATGGGTCCTACCTTTCAGACTTGAATGATGTGCTTTCAAGGAAGTATTCACTAGTGGGTTTTGTTATTGTTGTTGAACTTAATGTCTGTCTTCCCTCTAATACAAGTATCTACAGAGAGATTCATTGCCTTATCATACAGTTAGCTGGAAACAATTCTACTTTTCCTTTAGTTTATTTTTTTCCCTTTTACTCTTCAAAGTTGCCCTTTTATTCCCAAATGTAAAATCTTACCTTCAAAGGAAATACCTAGCCAATCAACATCAAATACCGCCCAAACACTCACAATGCCACAGATTGTCTGGGAGTCTAATCAGTTTCAGGAATTCCAGTCCAAACAGGCCTTCTAGCGTATTCCCTGGCAGCTCCAACCTTCAGGCACTTAGCAACCGGGCAGCCTTTTGAATTTGCTTAAAACTATTAAGAAGTAATTAAGTAGTTAAAGGGTCTTTTTCCTCCTGGCTGAGGCAGGGAGGTAGGCTAAATGAAAGCAAGGGAGCCCAGTCACCTCGGCTTCTCTTCCTTTTAGCTGACCCTGCATGCTAATAAATTCATCCTGTATTTTTCTGCTACTGCCAATTTATGGCCTACAGGAAACTAATCTTGTACAATAACTACCTTCCTGTACTTAGTTCCTAAATAGAGCCAAATGGATTTGGTGGCGGAAGAGCTCCCCAGCAGTTCCTGTGAAACAGTGCTGAGCCCAGCAAGAACTGATAGAGGCTTGATGCTCTTATTGGCTCTGACGATATAATTCCGTTCTTGTTTTGGCTGCAGTGCACTTAAGAACAACAACAACAACAAGGGGGGATGGGGTGGAACAAAAAAGCAATCCTCTGTATAACGCTCACTATAATGATCGCGACTTCAAACTAGAGAGGAAGATGTGTGTTTGAAACAAACCAGAGACGCTCACAGTTGCTGTGGATTTTGAGAGTAAAACACACACAGGCAATCAATAAAGCACTGAAACATTTGCTGAGAAACACGGATCTGTGCTGTGGTTTTTAAAAATAAACACAGAAAGTTGTGCTTTATAATGAGTCTGTGAATGAATTGTGTTCTTGTTTCAAAGTCAAAAGCGTTGTTTTAAGGGGAGAAGTGAGGGAGGAAGGGAGAGAAAAGGAGAGGGAAGAGAAGAGGGAGAGAGAGAGAATCCACAGAACTCAGAATCTGATTATTTATTAAAAAATTATTTTATTCTGAAGTCATTGCTTATTGAGAGTTAACAGAGCGGGTTAGGTATATGATATACACAGCTCACACAGGGCTATTATGGACTAATGTCAAAGATGGTATTAGGCCAAATTTTCTTTCTATCACTGACACAATTTATCAGTCTGGACAACAGCTACAGTGTCTACAGAGAATGAGTGAACAGGAATGTTTGAGTGGATGTTTACAATAAGCTGGAGAAGAGAATGCTCCCCCAAAGACAGAATAACCTGTGTGATACTATTCTGTACTGCAAATAACTCCCTTGAGAACAATCTCTTTGTCCTTTAAAGAAACTACCAATCACACAGGCCTACTAATGACTTCATTTACACATGGATTGGTCCTGTGGACACTGCCAACTTTGTTCTGGTGTTTTCCTGCTGGTATAGTGAGCCAAGATGGCTTCTCTGATGTGTGGAACCCACCACTTGCTCCCAGGGAGAAAGATGAACTGTTTCTTCCTCTATGATTTACAACCTTGGAAAAGCCAGTGGACAATTAGCTATGAGTTGCATATGATTCAATGAAGATGAGAAAGAGGGAGAAAGCTTACGCACAAGTGAAAGTGCTTAGACACAGGCGCGCGTGCGCGCGGACACACACACACACACACACACACACACACACACACACACAGAGAGAGAGAGAGAGAGAGAGATGAGAGATAGGCAGAGTTGTTCTAGAATGGCAATGAAATCATTAATGCAAGGAGAAATGAACCCATTCACAAAAGACACAGTAATAGCACCTTGACTATGACCATGTAGTAGATGAAAGCAAAGTGTACGTCATCAGTGTTTCTCAACTGGGTCAAATTAGAATCACTCATGGGAATTTAAAAAACTACAGCTGAGGAAACTTCAAGTTGGACTTACTGAATGAGACCCTCTGGGAATGGTAGATGAATTTCTGCATTTTTCCCAGGTTCATCAAGGCTGAGAATAACTGTCACAAAAAAACCTGAAGGTGCAGTTTACTTATGGCCTCTTTCGCTGAGACACAGACTTTCAAGTGCTGAAAAATGAGTGTGTGTCAGGCATACGACTCAGTTTGCTACTGGTTATAAGCAGGTTTCTTCAACTCTTATTCTGTCTTTCCCCAGCTATGTTGCTAGTCGTCACTGAATTGGTACCAAAGCATGTGATCCCATATATAGAAGAAAACATTGCCTGCCAGTCTTGAAATATTTTCATGATCGTTGCTATGTAAAATCCATTGCTGTGTCTACTGTGTGTTTTGAATTTTCCCCATTCCAGGGAGCTCATCTTTCAACACTATATGAAACAATAGTCTCTTATTATCTGGGGGATTTTCATTGGCTAATCTTCAGAAGTAGGTCACTAGATCTTTCTGGTTTGTTTTATCCTAGGAACTCTGCTGAAAACTGTCCCATGGTTGACCCTGCTAGGATCAAAACTAACCTTTAATAAACATGGTGGAGATTAGGTACTATGAAAGCCAAAGTATTGAATTTTTATCTAGTTTTAGCCAGTATTTTCATCATTATTAACACCAGTATGAACAGTGCCTTCAAATTACGGTAATGATAATAAGCAAGGTTAGTAAGAAGGAACTGAAGATTCTAGTCCTTGTTGGAATAAATGAGACTAAGATTTTGGAACCGGTTAGTTCGGAAATCTAAAAGTAAATATTCTTTTAATTGATTTACTAGTCATCACATCCACTCTCCTTCTCATAGATGATACTATTTAGGCTTTATAATTTTGCAGTACTTAGCAATTTACATACTGCTGCTGTCGAGGTGGGAACTCTGGTCGCCTCCTGGGTAAGAAGTAGCAGTGCCAATCCAATAGCAGGCAGTGTGAATCCAAAGAGAAAGAGAGACAGTCTCCTCCTGTGCAGTTTACAGCCTATGACAATCCACTGGAGGTGTAGCTACAAACTGGTTCCGGCTCGAGGAGCAATGAACTGCTTTTGACTTTTTAAAATTGTCGAGCACTCCCAATTTGTTGCTTCATTCTCCTACTGGACCTCTGTGTAAAATAGACTACCCTATAGATCTTTTATGGTGGCAATCTTTATAGAAGAAGGTCAGCACCTCTTACTCCTCAAAGCTACCGGATAGTTCAAATTGTCAATATTTCCTCTAGCAATTGAGTATTAACCTTACCTGTTTAAAATATTAAACTTAAAGGGGAGCCAGTGAAACTGAAAGTGGAAAGTAATCACTCACACCCATGGTGGCCTGAATTGTCCAAGATTGTTGTTAAGAAGGAGAAAAACATCAGTAGATTTTGACCAACATACCTTAAGAAGGATTCCCATGGCAAAGGAGCAGGAAAAAAGTCATCAAGCAGAACAGAATTCAAGAACCGAGAAGTACTTAACTGTGATGTGATTACTTAGTTGTAGAGCTTAGATATTTGGGATCTATCCAGTGCATTTTAGAACATGTACTGAAGCCCTATTTTAGAGCAGATTATATGGTGAAATGTATATGAAAACTCTTTACAGAGTTTCTCCACATGAACACACCTAGCCTTCTGTCACTGAGCTCTGGTAACCTAATGGGTAAAGAGTTTCACTGCAACCCAGAGATCTGTGATTCAAATCCACCAGCTGTTCCATGGAAGAAAGATGAACCAACATCTTCTGTGTGATTTACAGCCTCTGAAAACTCACCAGAGGATCAGCTATAAGTGGGTTCCAATTTAGCACGTAACAGCATAAAAACAACAGTGACACTGGACAACAGAACATGGAATCTCTGCAGCTGCAAATCTTTACTGAAGCAAATTAGTATGTCTTTCTCCTGTGGAGCATCTAGTTGTTTCAAACCATTGACCCTTTGGTTAGTAGTCAAATGCTTTTAACACTGTCTCACCAGAGGCCTTTTATCCACCCCCTCCACATTAGTTTTTCAGATAATTTGAGTTCCCAGCTTTGTTTTCTGGACTTACCAAAGGGCAGGGAGTCAATACATATTGATGGCATGAGTGGAGGTATGAATAAATGAGTGAGAGTTAAATGATTAGAGCTTGGCCTCCTGAAATCCCTCTGCAGGCTTTCTTTCCTCTCTATATTAGCTTCCCACTGCTCCAGAGAGTGATGACTCACTCTGTCTCTCCTCAGACGTGAGAGAGACTTCCCTTGCTCACTGGGAAATAAGAGGCAACAAAATATTAGCACCCAAGTTAAAAACAGATTGACTCATTATTTAGCAACAACAGGCCAGCCATGATGCTGCGTCCCTGCTGCCAGCACCAACATGCACCTCTTTCATATCCATGGTGATAGTTTCCATGTGCTACTTTGAGATGCAGCCACTGAAATGGTTTTAATGAATGTAATGGTGTAATGTTTAGCCTGGAATATAGTCACTGTACACATATTTGAAAAAGTCTCCCATAGAGACAGAAAATGGCATGTTGCAAAGCCGAGTGCCTGATGCAAAGCTCTGCCATCACCTTTATGGTGGGTTTACCGGACGTGCTGCTTGAGTCACTTGATGAGACCATTGACCTGGTTGTTTATGAACATTGTAAAGAATCACTTTACATTCTAGAGAGAATATTCTATACAAAGGGATTCTAGTCCAGAAGCACCTTTTCTACTGGAGCTGCTTAAAAAAAAAAAAGAGTTATCTTTAGATACATCTGCCTTAGTTTTAGTATTATTAATGGATTTTTGATGTTAAGTCCTTAAAATCAGAGCCTGGGGCAGGATCGTACAGAGTTTAAGAGAGCTGGTAATGTGTGAGGATGTGAGGAAGTTCCGTTTAACACTAACTAGCCCTGTGATGTTAGATAAATCCCAAAGTGTTTCTTGATCTTGAGATTGGATTCTTATCTATAAGACAGAGATAAATTATTTAACCTTTTTAGGCTTTAGCTTCTAATCTCCCATATGGAGATACTAATTGCACTTCTCACAGGGTTGTTGTGATCATATGATATAGTCCGAGTAGATGATTTAGGACAGAGCTTAAATAGTGGCTTTTGTTATTTTTAGAGTTGCCTTTGTCCTTAGTCCTAAGTCTTTGTTCACTTGACTTGCTCTGGTCAAGCCAGTCTTTTCCAATCGTCCTAGACTGGTACCTGATGTGTGTAATTGGTTGGTCTCACTGTTCTTTATTTAGGAGACTGGCAAATCTTGATGGATTTATCATCATAGGATATCCTGGCAGTATAGAGTACGCCTGCTGTGTAGCTGAGACTCAAATGACTTGGGAACCCCTCCAAGTCCAAAGCTATAGAATATTGTTGTTGTTGTTGCGTACCATTGAGTCAGAACTGACCCATAGCTGGCCCTCTGGTGGGTTTTCAGAGGCAGTTAATTGCATCGGAGGAGACTGCCTAACCTTCACCGGGGAAGCAGCTTATGGATTCAAACTGTATGCCTTCAAGATTGCAGTGCAACTTCTTACCATTAGCCGTCAGAGATCCCTAAGCTGCAGCATGATTTTGCTGTTGTTGTTAAGTGCTGTCAAGTCGCAGGCGATTCATAGTGCAGCATACAAAACAGTAATACCTCCAGAGAGCATTGCCCCGCCAGAATGTTTTTTGGACTTAGATTTATACTAGTTTTTATCCCGTCATCATTACATGATACTTCCAATAATACATAGTATGTTTTTTTTTAAAAAAAACATAACAACCAACAACTTCAGACTACCTACAGAAAAGCTGCTAATATAACATATTGCATATTTCTCCTGAACCTTTTGAGATCAAGCTGCCTGTAGGATGCCCAATCAGCCCTGAATGTCTTAATGTGTGTATACTACACTAACAGGTATTATCTATGATCAACAAGTTGATTCTGACTCATAATAAACCTTAATTGGATGTCTGAGGCTGTAAACTTTTACAGAAGAAACTGTCTCATCTTTCTCCCTCAAAGCCCCTGTAATGGGTTGGAACCATCAGCTTTTTGATTAGCATCCCCACACAAGCATAAATATTCTCCTCTATAGTCCTAGACAAAATGAAAAGCCAAAGGCGTTGACAATGACTCATAGTTGACCCTCCAGGGGGCTTTTAGAAATGATAAATCATGTGGGAGGGGTGGCCCATCTTTCCCCTTGGAGCACTGGTGGATTTTGCCCAGCAGAGAGCACTGCCTTGGGTTTAGGAATAACTCCCTATGGACTGTGCTACCAGAGCTTCCAAACCAAAACATACGAGACGTAACCTGACTACTTTACCACTTGGGAATCTTCAAATACATGTCCAGTTTGTCTCAGAAATGATTTTGGAACAATTTGAGATATTCACATTCACCCGTTACATTTAGCTGTCATACATCTTTAGCTTATTAGTCTGGAAAGGTTGACTAGTCTTTTCTCCCATTTTTATGACCTTGATAATATGAAAACATAGGCCAATAGTTTGTAAAATTCCTTAGTTTGGTTTTGTCTGCTGTTGCCTCATGATTAGATAGGAGGATACCGTAGATAGGGGGCTCAGGTGTTACTGTCTGTAGGGATTTGCACTGCTATCCCGAAGGCCCATCTCTCTGGACGTTTGAGTCTACTATCTATCTACTCCTTAAAGAAAGATGGACAATCGGCACTGGTGGGATTTTTAGCCTTGGAACTTCAATGGCCTGGTCAATTTTGAGTCTGTTCTGACTTGCTGACTTGACAGCCACGGGTTCCTTGGAAAAGGACATCATGCTTAGAAAGGTGGAGAGTCAATGAAAGAGAAGAAGACCCTCAACAAGATGGATTAACGTAGTGACAATAACAATGAGATTAAGTTTATCAGAGAAGATGAGCATGACACAAGACGGGGCATGTTTCAGGTCTATTGTTCATACAGTCACTGTAAGTTACCATCAACTTGCAAATACTTAACACCAATAAGAATGTATTACACTGAGGTATTAATTGTCCTGTGGCTTCTTTCATAAATACTCCTGTTTACTCATTTCATGTATTCTGGGAATTCCACATAAACAGGAAAAAACAACAATGTTGCTATTTAGCCTGATGTGGTCAAGGGGAGAGTCCCGATGGCCTTGTTGGTAGAGGGGTGTACTGTTAGCCTAATAGCATCGGGATTCAAATTTACCAATGACTCTGGGGGAGAAAGAGAAGCAATCTCTTTTTGTGCATTAACCTATTGGAGGGTCACCTATGAGTCAGATGAGAGCTGGTTCCAGCCCAACAGTAAAGAGTTTCAGTTTTGAGGTTTTGAGGTCAAGGCCCCAGGTTGATGTTCTTAAGATTTTCTATTGATATTTTCAGAAACACTCTACCTAGAAGCTAAGACTACTGCTTGAAATATTAGGAATAGTTACTTTAGGACATGTTGTAGCATTTTGCTAAGCATTTCAATTAAAAGAGGGCTAATTATCTTGTAATACATCTCCTGATTTCCTGACTGCTAAAATGAAGGTGTTCATTTTTGGTCTAACTAGAAGTAATTGTTGACAGTTTCAGTCCTTTCTCTGTCTACTATGATGTTGAGTATTGTTCTTGTGGTGAGGAACTTTGTTTTCTTGATGTTGAGATGTAATTAAAACCAAAGGCTGTTGTCCTTGGTCTTCTGCAGCCCTATCCTCCTCACTTTCAGCAGAATTTTGTCATCTGTATAATGTAGGTTATTGATGAGTCTTCCTCTGATCCTGATACCACATTCATCTTCATAGGCCCTGGATTTATTAATTATTTGCTCAGCACACAGATTGAATAGGCATAGTGAAGTTGTACAATCCTAATGTATATGCTTCCTCATTTTGAACCATGCAGTGTTCCCTTCATCATCCCAACAAAAGCTTCTTGAGATAGGTATAGATTTTTGATGAGCACAATTAAGTGTTCTGGGGTTCCAGTTCTTCTTAGTGTTAGTCATAATTTGTTATAATCCACACAATCTAATGCCGTTTCACAGTCAATAAAATATATAATAATTTTTCTGGTATTCTCTGCTTTTGCTAGGGCTTAGATGATATCCCCGGTACCATGGACATTTTGTATTGGGCAAGTCTACTGTCAGGGACCTCTCCAAAATGCTGAAGAACAGTGATGTCAGTTTGAAGACAAAGGCACTCTGGATTCAGGCCATGGTCTTCTCAATCACCTGTCACAGAAGAATCGATGACTTTGAATGTGGTGCTGGAGAAGAGTCAATAATCTCCCATGGACTGCCAAAAGAGCAAACACTTATCTTGGAGAAAGAGCAGCCAGGATACTCCCGGAAGGCAAAGAGGGCAAAGCTTCCTCTCTCATACTTTGTACAATGACAAGGCTATTCCTTGGGAATGGACCTCATACTTGGAAAGAGGGAGGGTCAGTGAAGGAAAGGAAGACCTCTAAGGAGATGGATTGACACAGCAACTTTGTAAATGAGCTCAATTGTGTCAGAGATGATAAGGATGGCACAGGATAGGGCAGGATTCAGGTTGCCTGTTCATTGGATCACTGTGAGTTATACTTGACTTGATGGCACCTAACAATAACTAAAATGATTAGCCTGCAGTATATGGGACACACTCTTACTTGCTGAAATGAAAGAAAACTTAAAGCGCTTAGTAGTAAAAATCAAAGACAGCCTAAAGTATAGATAATATCTCAGCAACAATAACAACAAAATCTTCACAAATGAACCCTAAAAAACCATCATGATAACAAAAAGACAAAGGTTTCTTTTAAAAAAAAAAATACTTTTACACAATAAGGGATTTATTAAAATCCTTCAGTCCATTGTCATGAAGTTGGAAGCAACTCTAAACTGACCCGCCAGCAGATTTTGGAAAGTTATACACAGCACAGGAGAGTACACATCTTTCCTCCTCTGGTGCTGCTGGTGAATTTTAGTTGCCACAGAGGCACAGCCTCTGTGTTAGCAACACACACAGTGCCCTGTGGATGAATCCAGTGCTTATAACGTGGTTTATTAGAAACTGTAATTAATCAATGGGAATTAATGATATGAAACAAAATGTCTAAGAAAGGTTGTATAAAAAATGACTTGTACACTTTCACGCAAATAAAAAATTTATTATGAAAAAATTAATGTGACTGTCAGAAAAAAGTAATTTTGCTGTTTTGTGTGGATTAACAAACAATGCCCACAGAAACAGTAGTTAAAAAACCCATCCAACTATATGCTGTGCTGGACAAATCTGCTGCAAAAAAAACAAAGGTATGCCTTGATCCAAGCCATGCTGTTGTTTTATGTGGGCCGTTAAATCAGAACCGACCCACATAGCTAACTCTAGTTATGAATTAGGACCTATAGTGGGTTTTCAGAGGTAGTCAATCACATGGAAGGAAATTGCCCATCCTTCTTCTATGGAGTACCTAGTGGGTTAGAACTGCATGCCTTTGGGATTGGAGGACAGCCTCTTACCTCTAGGCCTTCCACCAGCTGCTCCTTGACCATGGTTTCTTCAGTCTCTTCATATACATGTGAAGACTGGATAATGCATAAGGAAGATGAAATAAGAATTGATGCTTTTAAATTGTGGTGGTGATGAAGAATGTTACAGGTTCTGTGGACTGAGAGAAGAATGAATAAATTTGTCTTGGAAGAAATTCAGGAAGAATGAATCTGAGATAAATAGACATCAAAATTCTATCTTATTGATGTTAGTCATATTATCAAGAGGGACTGGTCCCTGGAGAAAGACATCATACTGGCAAAGTACAGCATCAGTGAAAGAGAGGAATGAAACTCTCAAGGAGATGGACTGACTGTTAACAGTAGGTTCAAGCAGTGTCCATAGGGTCCCTGTAAGTCAGAGATACTCCTAATCACAACAACAAAAATAAACACTTCATGGTTCAAAATCAGGAAAGAAGTGTGCCAGGGTTGCTTCCTATTTCCATACCTCTTCTGTGGTGAATGATTTGTGGAACAGATCATTCAGGAGGCTGGTCTTTATAAGGAAGAATGTGACATCAGAATTGGAGGAAGATTCATCAACAATCTGGCTTAAGCATATGATACAACCTTGCTCACTGAAACTGAGGTGGGCCTGAAGCATCTGCTCCAGAAAGCCAAAGACTGTAGTCTTCAGCATGGAATGAAGCTCAGCATCAAGAAAACAAAGATTCTTACCATTGGGCCAGTTGGAAGCAACATGATAGATGAAGAAATGGAGATGACCATCACTTTCAGCTTGCTCAGGTCCACAAAACAGTCTTGGAACCAACAGCAAAGAAGTCAAAAGACGTCTTGATTCTGGACTGGGCAAGTTTGCTGTCAGGGACCTCTCCAGAGTACTGAAGTATAAAGATGTCAGCCTAGAGGCTAAGGTGCATTTGATCCAGGCCATGGTCTTCACAATTACTTGTTATGAATCAGAGAGCTGGATGATGAATAAGCATGACAGAAGAAAAATTGATGCCTTTGAGATGTGGTGCTTGAGAAAAGTGTGGAGCATAGCATGGACTGCCAAGAGAACAAACAGGCCTATCCTGGAGAGAATGAAAACAAATTGCTCTCTGGAAGCAAGGATTTTGAAGCTCTGTCTCACATACTTGAGGCATGATGCTAGGAGGGAACAGTCATTGGAGAAGGATATCATGCTTGGAAAAACGGAGGGACAACACAGGGAAGGAAGACCCTGAATGATATGGATTGACACAGTGACTCAGGCAAAAGGAGCAGGTGTGTCTGAGACAGTGAGATTGACTATCAGAGTTATTATTCCCAGGGTCACTTTGAGTTGCAAGTGACGCGATGGTATGTAACAACAACAGTGACAATTTTAGTACACTGCAGTTGAGATTGCATTTACCCAGTAAATATCATTGTGCCAGCAAAAGGAATCCCCAGCTCAAAAGCCTCTGGCAAGACAGTTTTTTATAGATAGGAATAGATACAAACTTTCTGAAGAGTCAACTCATTGCAGAGATGTGTTGAGTCATTAAATAGGGTTTTTTCCTTCTCAATTTTTTTTTCCTGTCTCTTTTATAGATGTTGTTGTTGATGATTGCCTTTGAGTGGAGCATAACTCATAGCAACCCTATGAAAAAAAGGCCTGAAGCTCCTCTACAACTATCAACATTTATCAAAGTTCATAGTTTCCTGAGGCATGTTATTTAGGAAGTGAATGCCACTCCTGCTTCCAAATCTGTAATAGTATGTTATTGTTGTTATGTGCCTTTGAGTCACCTGCAATGTATAGTGACCCTATGTATAGTCGCTCTGAACCCCTCCCTATCCTGAGCCAGTCTCACTAATTCTGACACACCAACCCCTATTGCCCCAGTTACTGTATCAATGCATCTCATCCAGGGTCTTCCTCTCCTGCATTGTCTGTCCACCTTTCCAAGCATGATGTCATTCTCCAAGGACCAATCTCTCCTGGCCATGTGCCCAAAATAAGTGAGGCAGAGCTTCAAAATCCTAGCCTCCAAGGAGAAACTTGGTTTCAGCCTCTCCAAGACAGATCTATTTGTTTTCTTGGCAGTCCATGGTATGTTCAAGACTCTTCTCCAGCATCATGACTCTAAGGCATCTGTTCTTGTTCTGTCATGTTTAGTTATTGTCTAACTTTCTGAAGCATAACAAGTAATTGAGAAAACCATGGCCTGGATTAGGCACATCTTGATATCTAGACTGACACCGTTGCTCTTCAGCACTCTGGAGTGGTCCATGACAGCACATTTTCCCATTGCAATTAATGCAATTGATCTTTTGATTTCCTGAGTGCTGGTGTTAAGAGTGTTGATTGGTGATCTGAGCAAGCTTCTATAGACAGAGCAAATAATCTGAAGAAGGCAATTTCAGGAATTACTGCTCATATGTAAAGAATTTATTATGTGATAAAGTTGACTTTCTAAAATCAAGTAGTGGAAGATATTTTTGGTTAATAAATAATATTAATCATGTAAGAAATAGCTATAAATAGAAAACAAAACAACTAACAAAAATCCTTTAGCTTATTTCAAACTCTACGTAAACAGAATGGACTTTGATCAACTAATGAGTTAGAGAATGACTCTGCAAGTTTATAAGGATATCCTTAGGTGACATTGTTGTGAAATATTCTAGTGTAACTCACAAATGAGGATGAAAAGGTTGAAAAAAAATAAAACAGAAGAAAGCACACCTGCAAAAAAGAAATTCTTAAGTCCTTTGTCAGAGCTCTGCCAAAGCCTTAATGAGGGGGGGTTTATAACAAATACTTACCAGTGAACCTAAGTATTACTTCACTTTACATTCACACACATAAGTACTTTTTCCTGGGTTAAATGTATAATAAATTTTTCCAATTATTTTTCAAGCATATGGGTTTACTCTTTGTCTAATAAATCATCTAGTAAACCTTAAAAAGAAAAATAAAAGTTAAACAACAAAACATTCATTGAATTCAATCTAGTGACAGTTGTATATATAGATATATATGCATACAACATTTTTACTTAATCGTCATAAGCTTGTAAGTTAGTTTTATTAGCATTATTATTCACATTTTATGAGTAAGGAAATTGGTGGTCAGTATCATGACTTCAGGTATCAATCAATGTCAAAATCAGAATTTCAGTTCATCTTCCAAACTTCAGCATTGTGCTCAAGGACTTGAATACTAATGCCAGACATTTATCTCCATTATAATCATCAACATCTTTACTACCTTTTAATTACTACATTGGTTTTATTAAGTGACTCCTCCCTAGAATATCACTGTGGATTGATTAAATCACCAATGAGCAATGTATCTTTAGGGTAAAATTAAAAAACAGAACAAAAACACTTAACAAGTTCTCAATACAACCTTCTCTCTGCCTCTGAGTCAATTGTTTTCCTTTTGTTTGTAGTTTCATATAGATTGAAGAGAGGCTTATCTCAGGCTATAGATTTGAGGGTAACCTTACCTTACCAGTTTTATGATTTTCAACAGAGATTTTTATCTGAATTAAGTTGTGTGGAGGCAAGTTTATGAGTGCTGTTTTACAGAGGTATCCTCTATGCCTAGTCTAGATGCTAACACTTTAGTAACTGCGAAGAACTATTAGCTCAGTCTTTATTAAGCACACTAGACTGTGAAAATAGGTGAGAGGTGATCCTTAAAAGAAACAGGTAACTTTGTCTAAAAAGTAGTTACTTATAAAAAACAGCCACCAAGATAAATCAATAGTTTTCCTGTCAGAGGTTAGATATGTATTATTCTAATAAAATATTTTCATTCTAATTTCTAAAAATAACAGACATTACAAACGTCAGCTTGATAAATTAAGAACATTCAGTGGGTTGCCATTGAGTGCAGTTCAAAGATTTTAGTTTGGCCTTGATTGTTTTGCCACAATCGAGCCTGTCCAATTTTATTTCTCAGTGACCATTAAAACTGCCTCTCAGATTGCTGCAGCCTCCTGGCTTACTCTGGGCTGGACTTTGCTTGTGCACACAGATGTGCAAAGTTTCCAAGTTGAACAGAGAATTCTTCAGCAAAGGGATGAACTTGTTACCTCAGAGCACTGATTTAATAGAGATGAGCAAGTCAGCAATTGGCTATCTGAAAAGAGGATATTGGGCATGAGGCATGAAGTAGCTGATTGTATGCTTTCACGAAAGTAGTTATTGGTGGGATGGTTTTTAAGGGGGGGGGAGGAGGGAATGCCTAACAACATGAAAGAAGGAAATTTACTAAAAATGAAAGATTACATGGAGCATAATATGCCTGCATGAAACACAGTGTATATGAGTGATAAAAATATCATGAAAATTTCCAAAACTGCCTCTCAAAATGTACCTCCAGCAATCCAACCAGATTTATAATTCTTAAACTGCGACAGACAACTAATAATTCCATACCTGATTAATGTTGTTCCCTGTGCTGAAAATATTCCTTCCAATGGTCTTTGCCTTCTTGCTTACGTATTAGAAATATATTATTTTTTCAAGGTATGTACATATCTTGCATACCTATGTATTATCATTTGTATAAATCTTTTCTGTGATTCTATATCCTTAACTCGGGTTATTGAGTAGTCCTATTCCTACCTCTGTCTCTCCCAAAGAGATTTCTAGTGTGTCAGAAGGGTTTTTGGTTTCTGCTTCCAAACGACAATAATCAGAGTCATATAAAGAAATGTTCACAAACCGTTGTAAAGTAGGGCAAATGAAAACCATCTTGGAAACTTTCACTGGTAGCAGGATGTATTGACTGAATGTTTGTGGTGACCTTTCTAAGGATCCTCTTATGGTAAGAACTGTTTTTAATTTTGATATCATGGCTTTCATGTTTTTTTCATATTAAAATATCTTTTATTTCATGAAATGATTGTAGAGAAGTGACTTCATTCTGAAAATAATATTTAGCTGGCAACCATAATGATTTCTCATTCTTCACCCCCCCCCCTTTATCATATACTCTTTTCTACTTTCCCTTTTTTCCATTCACTGATCTGTGAAATCAAGGCTGGGAAAATGAGAGCTTGATGGTATTTATTTATTTATACATCTGTCAACCTCTGTGTGATGAGAACTCCTTAAAAGTAGGAACAAAAGATTATTTGCTTTTACATTTCCTTACAGTTCAACCTCATGCTTAGCTCATAATAGTCACTGAATGAAGAAATAAATGATGGGTAAACAAATAAAGTGCTCAGGGACATTAGGCCCTGCCCACATGGCTAACTTCCAGCCTAGCGAACACCCTTGAGCAGGACTGTGGGCTAAGGCTGCTGGAAAGTCAAGTTGTTGAAAGTGAAAGAGTACAACATGCTGATGTTATCAAGTGTCTACACAAAGAGCAGGACTGAGATCCAGTTAGTCATTACAGGCTTTTCAGCAGGATCCTTCTTTTTTAGTAACTGGTGCTAAGGTAAGTAGGTTGAAAAGCACCCAACCATTGCCAGATTTTACCACTACTCCCACCTGGAGGTCATGGCAAGGCGTCTAGCCACATCAATAAATGCTAGTACTATGCCTGGTCATTTTTGCTAAAAAGTGTTTTTCCTAAACAAGAAGACTTAGATTTTGTTTCTGTACCTGTTCTCCGAAGAATTCATTGGGAATACAAGTAACTCTCACATTGCCCTGATCACTTGTTTCTTTTAGCCCAGATAATTTTTAAAATGAATGCTTTTCTTTCTCCTGACTCTGAAAAAGAAGGGAGGGGGAAAGAATTGGGTACAGGACTGAAATGAAAACTGTCTGAAATGATAGGTGTCCTGAGAAAACAAGAGACTGCAACTTTAAGTGGTCACTCAAAACAGATCTGTGGCTGGTGGTCCTTGGCTGGGAAGGGGGGCACCTTTTTATATTAGCACAACGTTTCTGAGGAAAAAAGAATCCCTTATAAAATAAAATTTTCCCCGTTTTAAAGACCTTTTAGGTAGCAGTGTGCTTTAACTTTTACTTTTCTCTTAAACTTTGGCAGCTTATATCTGTTTGCAGAGATTCACTGGTAAATTACTGGCCACTATCCATCTTCCCACCTGAACCCTGAAAATGAGCCTATGTTGTTGTTATGTGCCGTCAAGCCACTTGCAACTCATAGAGATACTATGTACAACAGCTCTGAACCCTGATCTATCTTGAGCCAACTTCAGTGTCTTTGACACACCTATCCCCGGTATCCCAGACATTGAGTCAATTCATCTCATTAAGGGTCTTTCTTTCTTGAACTTACCCTCCACTCTTCTTTCCAAGGACTGGTCTCTCCTTGCAAAATGCCCAAAGTATGTCAGATGGAGCAGCTGGATCTCACCTTCTCTAGGAGGAATCTGTTTGTTTTCCTAGCAGTCCACAGTATATTCAATACTCTTCTCTAGCACCACAGCTCAAAGGCATCAATTCTTCTTCTATCATCCTTAGTCATTGTCCAGCTTTCTGATGCATAGCAAATAATTGTGAATACCATGGCTTGGATTAGGTACACCTTAGTCTCCAGACTTACACCATTGCTCTTCAGTGCTCTAGAGAGATCCCTGAAAGTAGACTTTCCCAATGCAATTCATCTTTTAATTTCCTGGCCACTGGTTTCAAGAGGGGTAATTGTGGAGCCAAGCAAACCGAAGCTGTTAACAATCTCAATCTCTTCACCATCTATCATGATGCTGCCAATCGGCCCAGTGGTGAGAATCTTTATCTTCTTGATGTTGAGCTTCACTTCATATTGAAGGCTGCAGTCCATGACCTTGGCAGCAAATTATTCAGGTTCTCCTCAGTTTCGGTAAACAAAGTTGTGCATTGGCATAGCATTAGCTCATGTTGATGAGCCTTTCTCCAATCCTAATGCCACATTCCTTCTCATAGAGTCCAGCCTCCCAAATGATCTATTCCACAAATAGACTGAAAAGTATGAAGATAGGATGCATCCCTGGTGACTGCCTACTGGTCAAAGTATGTTTCACATAAGCACAATCAAATGTTCAGGGATTCACATTCTTTTTAGAGTTAGCGACAGTTTGTTGTGATCCATACTGTCAAACTCCTTTGCATAGTCAATGAAATAAGATAGACATTCCTCTGGTACTTCCTGCTTTCAGCCAAGATGCATCTAACATTAGCTATAATATCCCTTGTACCATGGCCTCTTCTAAACCCAGCCTGTACATCTGGCAGAGTTCTTTGGATAATTTTCAGCAGGATCTTGCTTGCTTGTGTTATTAATGATATTGTTAGATAATTTTCACATTCTGTCAGGTAACTTTTTTTTTTAATGGGAATCAATATAGATCTCTTCCAGCCAGGTGGTTGTCCTCCAAATTTCTTGCTACAATTTGGAGAGTACATCCAGGGCAGCGTCTGTTTGTTGAAATATGCCAATTGGTAGGCCCTCAATTCCTGGGGCCTTTCCCCCAATTCTTCGAGAGCAGCTTGAACTTCTTTTTTCATCACTACAGCCTCTCGATCATATATTAACACACACACGCACTCATACATACACTAAAATTTTTTTTATTAAATTTTATTAGTTTTAATGAACATCTATAGAGATCCCGGGCCTCCACCCATTCATCGTTGCACCATTCTCTCCACCCTCCTCCCCAATTCACTCCTCTCCCCCTCCCCACAATGTCTGCCTTAACCGTCCAACTGCCACAGTGCTTGTCAAAGCCAGCCCCGATCAATCTCCCCCGTCAGTGCGTCCCCCGCCATTCTCCATCACTCCCCCTTGAGAGAGACCCCACCCTGACTCATAAGGAAAAGGGGATGGCGTACTCTCCCAGCCACCTCCCGCTGAAAAAGGACGCTGTGGGCCTCAGGGTGAAGATCCTCTCCCACCACTCCAAAGGCGCCCCCCCCCCGCCCCAGCAGTAGGAAACACACAGACCACTATGGAGACCAATCCCGGAATCTGGATGCACCGCCATCAACCGTGTTCAGCCGTACATGTTCATATCCCCGAAGAGGCACCATGGAAGTGCCACAGCCCAGAAGACACAAACCTCACCAACAAGTCAAAAATTAAAAAGAAATAATATTCCGAGTAGAGGTTCTAATAGTGGCACAAATCAAGTTACAGAGGGAAGGTGGTTCTTACAATAAAAGGCCTATAGACTAGCACTTTGTCTATTATAGTGTAGAGGTTAGGAACCACAAGATGTAGAGGCTCAGCTATGTCATTTATGGTTCTTAAGTCCTGGACCAAATTCCATCTACCACTGGGTTGTTTTACAACTCGGAAGTTCACATGCAAGGTAGAGGTGAAGTAAGGAACTGCTTATGAGGTTTTCCGTCCATTCCAACAACTAAGAAATAGTGAGAAGAGTTGGGACCTCAGAAGGCTTTTAGGAACAATTAGTAGGCTCTGTGTCCAGGAGAAAATGAATATATTTACCAGTAATGTTAATGCTCGCCCACAGCTCTTCTGGGAGGATCTAAATCGTTGAAGCGTCCTCCTTTGTTTCCAGCTGGGAGCTGGGGCCTGTCAGTCCTGTCTGCCACAAGGACCTGATGTGGGCCACCTTGGCCAAGTGTCCTTCAGAGCCACACTTAAAACAAGTGAGTGGGAGCTTCCTCTCTACTCCCTTGCCTATCTGTGGTTCTCATCTGTGACACTGTCTACTGAAGTGGCCCAGCTTTCCACAGTGGAAGCAATTCTGACCTCCTTTATTACCTTTGGGTGGCACTGTATATGAGTAAGACTTCCTTTTCCTGACACAGGCCCTAAACTGGCAGCAATAGCTGCCCCAACAATTTTGGCCATTCTCTGGTGTTTTCTCTTCCCTTTAGATCTCATTTGTTAAAAGAGGGAAAAATTTAAGCAAATGTATAACGAATAATTTTGAACATTATAATCTTTTAAGCTTAAGGCTGGAAGTATTAACAATATCATCATTTCCAATCCAGAGATACATATTCCAATGCAGTACCTATTTTCCATAAATGGTTTTGGTAAGAGGAATGTTGTAAATGTGGATACATTTCCACTATCCTCCTTCATGCCACAATATAGTGTTATTAGCTTGAGCAGTTATAAATCCATTGCCATCCTTACTCTAACTTAATTTTTTTTAATTTAAATTTGTTATTAATTTCAGTGAAAATTTACAGAGGCTTTGGATTTCCATTCATTCATTGTTGTATATACCCTAAAATTTAAGACCATTCTTTCCTTTTGACCAAAGCCACTTAAATAACCATAGGTAAAATGAAGTGGGGGGAGGGGAGAAAAGAAAAAATAAAACAACCAAAAACCCTCCAATTCCTCTATCCAGAGATAACTACTCTTAAAGTTTGGATAGTTATCAGACTAGAATTCTTCTATGTATTTTATGCCCAAATGCATTCCTACCTTGCATAACAGAGAGCTCTAATGGGCTGAGGGTAAGAAGCTACACTGCAATCTTGAAGGTATATGGTTGGAATCTAATAGCTGCTCAGCGGGAGAAGGATGAATGATCCCTCCATTACTATTGCTGTTGTTGTTGTTGTTGATTGCCTTTGAGTTGAGCAGACTCATAACGACCCTATGAACAAAAGGCCTGAAGCCCCTCTACAACTATTGACATTTATCAAAGTTCATACAGTTTCTGGAGGCAAGTTGTTTAGGAAGTGGATGCCACTCCTGCTTCCAACCACTACTATTAGAATCTCTGAAATATTCACACACATGCATGTGCTCACGAGCGCGCGCGCACACACACACACACAAGCGCACACCTCACCCTCATTGTCATGATGCTAGAACCAGCTCATAGTTGATCTTCCAGTGAGTTTTCAGAGGCTATAAATGCATGGAAGGAGATTGTCCATCCTTCTCCCTCAGAGCAGCTGGTGGGTTTGCACTGCCTGCCATTGGCAACTCCTTATCCACTAGGGCCATTTTGTTGTTAGGTACCATTGACCTGTAACTGACTCACAGCAGACCCTCCAATGGGTTTTCAGAGGCAATTAATGGCACAAGAATAGATTATCTGTGTTTCTCCCATCAAGAAACTGGGGGATTCAAACTGTGTGGTATTCTGTTTGCAGCACAATTCCTCACCACTCGGCCACCAGAGCTCCCTCGATATGATTAATGTAGTCAAGCATGTGACTTCTAACTGAAAGGTGGTAGTTCATATCCATCTAGAGGTGCCTTGGAGGAAAGGCCTGGTAATCTGTTCCTGAAAGGTTATAGGCGTGAAGTCCTGTGGATTGGATCTACAAGGCAACACATAAGGCTGCCATGGATTGTAATTGACTTAATGGCAACTGTTTACATTTATTAAACTCAAAATCTTGCTGTTGTGTTGGAACCAACTCATAGATTTCTGAGAAGATTGTCCATTTTTCTCTCTTGCAGATGTTGGTGAATTCAAACCACCCGAGTTTAGGTCTATCTTTATAGAGACAGATATGTGTCTATAATAGAAGAAAGAATAACATAGTAGATATAGAAATAGGTTCAGATTTCATCCTAGAGATGGTGACACCAGGCTGCACTATAGAGACAAGGATTCTGAAGTTTTGCCTGACATAACTATAGACATGCTGCAAGAAGGGACCAATCCTTGAAGATGGACATCATGCTTGGGAGGGTGGAGGGACAGTACAAGAGAGAAAGACCCTAGATGAGATGAATTGATTCAGTGACTGGGGTAATGGGGTCAGAGAGAGTGAGCTTGGCACAGGATAGAGCAGGGTTTAGGGCTGTTGTACATAGGGTTGCAATGAGTTGCATGTCACTCAACAGCACATAACAGCAACAAGTTCAGCTAAATAATCCAGCTATTTGATACACTTATTTAAAGTCTGTGCAAATATTAGGTGATTTGTACATACTCATAACATTTGAATGCTTTTTATAAGTGTGAAATTGCTAAACAAGTCTAAATTTTAATTATGTGTTGTTCTCTATATCTATGTCTAGAGATATTCACAAATAATAGAATTTTTGTATCTATCTCTATAAAGATGCACATAAACAATTTAAATTTAGATATGTTTAGTGGCTCTAGACTATAAAATACTTGTTAAGCATGTAGACACCATTCAACATTTGCACCAACTTTGGACGGGTGCATCAAATTGTTCAATTATTTCTCTGAATTGGAAAATGCTGGAACAGCTGCTCCTTGTGCTCTACAGCTAGACTGTAAAAACTATCACCACATCCACTTGTCTCAAAACTATAATTCCTGTATAGAAAGTAAGTTTTGTCTACTTGATATGTAGAAGTGAATGGGGGGGAAATTATCCAAAAGACTGTGCACTTATTAGAACTCCTTCCTGTTTTGGTGTGTGTGAAATGCCACTTTCTTTAATATTGGCTTGTGCAAAGGGTTAAACATTAAGTTTGCTACATGGACTGATCTCTGGAGACAAGTGGCTGTGGCTTTTATGATTTTAAAATGTTTATAAGAAATTACACAAGCCAGTCAGCCAAAGAAGATCTGGTTATCTGCACTTGTTTCTTTTACTTTTGGTAAGATATTATCAATATCAGAATAGAATTAGTATTAAGATATAAAGGAAATACACACATATACATTTATATCTATCTCTATAATCTCTATGTCCATATGGATATATATCCATGTCTATATTCATCTATCTAGCTATCTATCTATATCTAACCGGCTCATAGTTAACTTTTTAATGAATTTTCAGAGGCAGTAAATCACATGGAAGGAGACAGTTCACCCTTTTACTGAAAGATATGTATGTATGTACACACACACACATACACACACACACACACACACACACACACACACGTCAATCTGGCTTTAAAACGATATTCTAAAATTACAACTGAAGCACATAGGCACTGGTCCCAGAGCTCTGTGGTCTATTCCATGACAGCACCATCACAGAAAATGTTGTGTTTGCTATACTAAAATTCCCTTGTAAAATTTCAGAATCTGTAGCTTACAAGAACTCATCCAGAAAGATGAACAATTTTTAATTCAGTCTACCCCAGTAAGCAAATATATACAATTCTGTCTGAAGCATATTTTTACTACCACTTAGACAAATGCTCATACGTATAAAAATAAACAATTTGATTACATTCTTCAGTTTATGCCTTAAGATAAAATACAGAAAATACTTCAGATTCTGCCTCCTTTTCCTTGAACTCTTCCACAAGTTCTTTCTCCACTAAATTAAATAAATTCTATCTTTATTATAAATGCTTTCACAGGACTCAAGTTCCTAAACATACAACCCAACTCTTCACATTGCAAATCTGATACCTAAGAGTCACAAAAGGCAGCACTCCAATTTTAACTGCTGGAAAGTCTTAAAGATGGGTTGTAGTCCTAAAGCTCACTGAGACTGTGGAGGACACAACTCCAGAGATAGTACTGACTGACACAGGCTGTACTTTTTATGCCTGATTGTCATCAATAGAAATGAACAGTGATTTAAAAAAGAATACTTTTGGTGGAGCAAACTAGGTTCAGAAGAAGAGAAGTCTTCAGAAGGAACTGCATATGGATGAAAACATGAGGATAAAGGAATAGACTCTGGTGTCCTATTGGGTACATAAATGTGCTGCCATCCCATAGGTAGGTGGTTCAAATCCACTAGCTGATCCTTGAAAGAAAGATGTACAATCTCCTCCCATGCGATTTACAGCCTCTGGAAACTGGCTCGAAGGTCAGCTATGAGCCAGTTCTTCCTTGGCAATGGGTTTTGTATTGTTTTGTTTGGTTTAACAAAAAGTGATTCATCCTGGTGAAACAGTGATATTGAAGGTAGCATTTTATAAGACAAGAGACAGGTTAATTTGCAGAGGACTTATTGAATATTGTGAAGTTTCTCCTAATTGTGGCTTATACATTGGACAAGGTTCTTAGAGCAAAACTAATAAAGGCAGGACCTGTTAGAGACAGACATTTTGCTTCTTTTATGTTCTTGGTATACCAATATCATAATACACTTTGTTCCTGTTGTCTAGATTAAAAGACGATATACTTTAACCTTCAGAGTTAAAAAAAAAAACCCAACATAAAAAAATGCAGAAGAGAAATTTTGAGGATGTAAGAAGTAGATAGTGTATATTTCTCCTTTAAGGGATTCTGGAGAACACCAGAAATGTTTTGGGTCACTGTGCAGGAACTCATTGTAACACTTTGTACTTCTTGATTTTTGATCCTCTTCCTGCAGTGTTCAAGAGGTCATCAAAACCCCAGCCGTTATTTCTCAGCCAGCAAAGTCTGTTGTCTACGTACAAGGATCTCTAAGGGCTCTAACCAACTAAAGGCTTGGATTTGAGGATTTCTTCTAAGAGGAATTGGATACACTATGTGGTTCATTTTAATGACATCTATTAATATTAATAAATGCAAAGTGAAGCAATGAGGTGGATATTAAAAATGAGTTTGAGCACTGGATAGGGCAAAGTTTGTATCTTTTGTTCCTTGGGTTGCTATGAGTCATGCTTAACTGCATGGCATCTAACACATTAAGAGTACTGAATATCCCAACAACTTTTACTTGCTGTCAAAGAACAAACATCTATCTTGGAAGATGTGCCGGCAGAATGCTTCTTAGAAAAGAGCCTAGTGAGACTGTCTTATATACTTCAGGTATGTTGGAAAAGCACATTATGTGTGAAAAAGTTGAGTCATTGTAGGAAAGGAAGATTTTCAACTAGGTGAATTGATACAATGAGTGCAACAAGGAACTTAGGTGCAGTTGAGACTGTGAGTATGTCCTAGGATCAGGCAAGGGTTTTGAGCTGTTGTAAGATGATTTTGAGTTGGAGTCAATTTGATGACATTTAACGACAACAAAGCTCTGCCATAAGTTCTAAAGATTCAGTTTCTGCTTTTTACCTCACAAAAGCAACTGGGCTCATGCCCCTTTTTGTAAAAGAGGAAGTGAAGTCCTTGAGAGGTTATGTTTCTTGTAATTTGCCCCGCACGTGAGCACGAGGGAGCCATTATTCAAGTCTCAGCTATTTAACTCCAGAAGTCTCCTGCTTCCCCAAGCTACCAGCCTGGGAACTCTCTTTTAAATATCTCTTCTGCCTTTGTTGTGAGAAGTTCCCCTAAACCAAGCACAGTGCTCCTGGGGAACCTCTTACAGATCTGATGAGAGCCCTCAGAAGGGTCCAAGCCAGAGGCATCTAGGTAGGTTCTGACTCACAGCAACCCCATCTATCACAGAGAACAGCTGCTCCATTGGGTTTTGAACAGTGTGTTCTTTGGAAAACAGATTATCAGGTCTTTCTTCAGAGTCTATTTTGCCTGGATTGTTGTTTATTGCTATAGAGTTGGAACTGACTGGAAGCTGACCCTCCAATGGGTTTTCAAAGGAGGATATTGCCAATTTGTTTCCCACTGAGTACCTGTAGCTTTGAGCCCCCTCCCTTTTGGGGTACAACTCCCCTCTTGATCTATAAACCTTTTAGTTTTTCCAATGTCTAGTTGAGCAGCATTTAACCTTTTGTACCATACAGGAATACTTTCAGGAAGACTTAGTGGGAATTAATAAAATCTGAAGAGGGACACTTAATTTGTTGATTACAACGCTTATTCTTTCTCTTTGCATCCTCCAAGTGACCTGACATGCAAGATGCTATTATCTTCATTGAAGGAGGAATTTATCACCTTTAAAGAGATTTACACCTAAGACTCATTAAGAGTATTGAAACGTCAAACTTATTTGAATTTCTGGGTATTAAATGCTGTGGTTAAGTGCTCAGCAGCTAACTTAAAAGTTTGGAGGTTTGAATCCTACCTGCTATTCTAAGGTAGAAACATGTGACTGCCTGTCTCTGTACAGATTTATAGTCTGGGAAACCCTACAGGAAAGTTCTATTCCTACAGGGAATTCCATAGGGTTTCCTTTAGTCAGACTCTACAACTCAGAAACAGCTTCTGTGTAGTGTCTTTGAGATAGGCTCACTGATAACAGTTTTTCTCTTGTTAGCCATTGCTGCTTTGCGGGAATCCATTGAGAAATTTCTTTCTTGTTCTGCTGCTGCACTGTTATTTCCAAATTCAAGAGAAAGGGACGGGGGGGCGGGGGGAAACAAGGAAATGAAGACATCCTTGGTTTAGAATTTAACTCTTCCCCTGAAATTGGAAACAAGTGTGTCATTTATGTTGAAACTTCAGCCTGGTTTAGCTCACAAAACACCATCTATCAAAATTCCTAGCTTGTAGAGTCACTGTGCCAGACTCAATTATAGAGTTAATTCTGCCCTAACTAGAAACAGAGGTTTTGCTTCACTTCCTCTTCCAAATCTCTGGGGATGTTTTTGATACAATTCTGGTATATCCAAGTTCAAGTTAGTTCAGTTCAAATCAACGGAGCAGGTTTTGACTCATCTGTAAATATAGACACACACAGAGACACACATGTTTGTACACAACACACACAACCCAGGCCCAGTTTCTTTTAATACTTGGGAAACACATCTTTAAGAAGTTACATTTTTATTTTTACTCAACACTGGCAAGTCATACTTGTTTACTTCTTTGCAGTTTGTCTTAAGAGTTCTTTTCTTAGATTACTGCCTTCGTTCTCGTCCTCATTGCAAAAGTTAGATTTAGATTAATAGGAACTGACAAGTACAGTGCAGTGTGTCTTCAGTACAATCCCACCACAGAACAACATTACAACACTGCTACCATCATTGTCACCTCCTGAGGTTAAAAGAATGCATGTTATTTCTTAAACACAAATGAACTGGCATTTTAACTCCTAGTGCAAACCTTCTGGAGGCAGTTTGGTTTTTGTTGTTTTGTTTTTTTTTTTAGCACTTTTTTCCCCCCATTTATTGAGATTTTAATGAAAATTTATAGAAAACATGGATTTCCATTCTTTCACTGTTGCACATTTTCCTTCCTGGCCACCACCTCTCCTAGTTTGCTTTTTTCTTAGGAAAAAAAAATTTCTTTCACTGTTATACAGACATTCCCCTCCCCCTGCCCCCCAGTAAGCTTTACTGTGCATCTCTTATTCTGGACTCTTGTCATGCTAATAATACCTAATCATATATTCCTTTTATACACTTCTCTCCCTTGTCTATTTTATATAATGCATATAATTTTATTTCTATTCAAGTACATATAGACTAATACATTGTTGTTGTTGTTGTTATGTGCCGTGGAGTTGTTTGTGACTCATAGCGACCCTATGTACAACAGCCCTAAACCCTGCTCTATCCTGTGCCAATCCCACTGCCTCT
>NW_006400082.1:796905-798846 GCF_000299155.1 Elephantulus edwardii | reverse complement strand
CATAGGGTTTCTGGAGGCAAGCTATTATGGAAGTGGATGCCACTCCTCCTTCCACGCTTGTTTAATTGGGGAGCTCCACCCCACTCTCAGTCTGCATTGGGTAGCCAACCATTAACGCATTTGACACATCCGTGTCACAGTGTTCAGCCTCACAGCAACCACAAGTTACCGGGGGACGGCAACTTGTACACCAGGGCTATATGACCTAGAGGAATGTCTGAACAAAAACCATGAAAGACTGGCTGGAGGACCACAAACTGAAAGTCACCCGCCTTTGTAGCTACATAAATATAAATACAACTCCAATATATTCTAATTCATTGTTTTCAGGATAATCCCTGCAATGTATTCTGCTTTGTGTTCAGCCAGATGCATTGAGTTAAAGTATATGACATTATCATTTAAAAAATTATATTGATTTGCATACAATAATTTGTTCATATTGTGTTTTATTCATGTACATTATTTTCTTTTTTTTTTCCACTCCCTCCTACTAGCCACCAAACTCTGTGACCCTGTGATTTCTCCCCACCCCACTCTCAGCCCCTCTGTCCACTTTCTTTCCCTCTTTGGATATCTGTAAACATTTTACTGATTATACCTCTGTATTTTACAATAATGATCTTTTGCAGTATTTGTCCTTATATGCCTGAGTTAGGTCACTCAGCATAGCACGCTCTAGATTCTTTCATGCTATATAGTATTTTTCAAAATCATTGCTCCTGAGTGCGGCAGAGTATTCCTTTGTGTAAATGTACCACAATTTTTCAATCGAGTTGTTTTTTGATGGATATTTGGGCTGTTTACATGTTTTGCTATTATAAATAATACTGCTATGAACATCAGTGAATTACAATTTTTGTACAAAAAAATGATTGACTGCAAGATCTTGTATATCGTATTATTAAAGGTAAGCACATGTCCTGCGAATTTCAGGTCTAAGAACAGCCTAACATTTGACATAATGACAACTTAGCTCAAAATAGAGCAGAACATTTTGGAATGGATTGCTAATGAATTAACCTAAGGATTTTGAAGCACTGTCTCACATACTTTGGGAATGTTGCTAGGATGGACCAGTCCTTGGAGAAGGACATCATGCATGAAAGGGTGGAGCAACAACATGAGAGAGGCAGACCCTGAATAAGATGAATTGATACAGTGACTGGGGTTACTGGGCATGTGTGTCAGAAAAGGTGAGACTGGCCAAGTATAGGGTAGGGTCCAGAACTTTAGTGCATAGGGTCAGTATGAGTCGCAGTTTACTCGATGGCACATAACAACAGCAACTTTCTCAAACATGGATATTTAAACACCTAAACTCTCTAAACAGGGTGTATGTGTTTAATGACAACTCTGTTGTAAGGCACAGATAAAACTATGCTTTACTGGAAAATTTACACCTGCATCATATATATTATACAATTTGAGAAACTCTTCACAGTTAATGAAAGGGAGAAACGTTAAATTATTATTAAGGTTTTAAGATATCAATTAGGGAGCTCTGGTGGCCTACTTCCTAGGGAGATGGGCTGTTAACCCATAGGCTGTCCTTTCTGGTGGTTCGAACCCACCAAGGTAAAGCTAGACAACATCCGCCCTTGTGGTTTACAGCCTCAGAAACCTAATGGAGGATTTATCTGAATCCGTTCTGACTTCACAGCAATGAAAATTTTTACTTTGAAAATATAAATAAAAACCACAATATGACTGTGAAAGGTATATGGATCCTTGAATAGGAAAGGACTTTTAAAAATTGGGTTTTTTTTGTAAAACAACCCAGTTGTAGATGGAATTTGGTCCAGGACTTAAGAACAATAAATGACATAGTTGAGCCTCTACATCTTGTGGTTCCTAACCTTTATACTATAATAGACAAAGTGCTAGTCTATAGGCCTTTTATTGTAAGAACTACCTTCCCTCTGTAACTTGATTTGTGCC
>NW_006400082.1:761956-796015 GCF_000299155.1 Elephantulus edwardii | reverse complement strand
AAAAAAAAACAACAGTTAAATTGCTCACAAGATCAAGCCCTATGAGGAAACACCTCCTCAGAGTTGGTTATTTACAGATGTGTCAGTTGCTTAGCAGTTTTATATGAAGCGATGGTGGTCCACTTGTAGAATTCTTGCTTTCCCTGCTAGAGACCAGGCTTTGGTTCCAGGTCATTGGTCTTCATGGGCAGCCACCACCCGTTGCCTGTCAATGATGGCTTTTGTGTTACTGTGATGTAGAACAGGCTGTTGTGGTGCTTCCAGGCTAAGATAGTCCAGGAAGAAAAATGATCCAATTAAAACTCTCTGTATGACCATGGTCTGGGCAGTACATTGGTCTGTTATACATATATGGGGGTCTCAGGGAGTTGAGGGCAGACTTGAAGGTAGTTATCAACAACAACAATAGGGGTTTTGTAAGGTCCAGTATCGCACCTTCTAGGAAGATAGCAAATCAATGTTAGCTCCCCCTTAGTCTAAATCTCAAGTCTGTGAGGAACAAATTATCATTTAACTGAGCAGGTTTCTTGCGACTCACAGCAACCCTATGTACGAGAGCCCTAAACGCCGTTCTACCCTGTGTCAACCTTGCCGTCTCAAACACACTCATTCTCACTGCTCCACTCACAGAATTGATCCATCTCATCGAGGGTCTTCTTCTCCTGCGCCATCCCTCCACTGTGCCAAACATGATGTCCCTGTCCAAGGACCAGTCCCTCCTTGCAACATGCTCAAAGTATGCCTGATGAAGCTTCAGAATCCTTGATTCCAGGGAACATTCCAGCTTCACCTTCTCCAGGACAAACCTGTTTGTTCTCCTAGCAGTCCATGGTATATTCAACACTCTTCTCCAGCACCAAAGACTGAGGAGTTTAAATGAAATGAATTTTCAATATACAAGACTCAAGTCCTCATGACCCAAGAATGTGGTTCTGGTTAAGAATAAGGGCTTTGTGTACTTGAATCTGACTTCTTGTTTGACTCTATGACCTTGGTTAGTGGTTTAATGCTAAAGTTAGTCTCTTGTGCAAAATGAGGATAATGATAGTCTCAACTTCTAAGAGTTGTTGGGAGGGTTAAATTAGAAAATTCGTAGAGAACTTTTAGCAGTACCTGGCACCTGTGAGCACTCAGTGTTCTCCCAGGACCACTGCATGCTACTGAATTATTTGTGATCCTAGGACTTTTGCCCCTATATCTCAAGCCTTTGGCAATAAGGAAACACTTCATTTCCGGCTTGGGAGGGAAAATCGTGGCTTAGACTTTATGACAGGAAATGCAATCCAAACAACACCATTTTCTCCCTACATTCAAATTTCCTCTTTGAGAACTTTGCAGTGCCTTTGCTGAGTCTTAGCTAGTTATTCTACTATCGGCTTCTGGAAGATACATCCATAAGAACATTTTGCTTATATATTCAGGGATTATACCTCTTTTCTCTCTCTTTCTCTCTCTCTCTCTTTCTTTCTTTCTTTCTTTCTTTCTGCACCAAACAGCTTTCCTAAATGATCTGACCAAAAGCTCTTGCTTTCAACTCTGTGCCACTTCCCCTACAGGGAAAAATTCCTAATGGTCCAAAGGGATCATTGGATGTCTGAACTCATTGGTCCATCTGTGTTACCATAAAACTTAAGATTGAAAGGGGCATTATCTATTCTAATCCTTTCCCTTTGCAAGTGATGAAACTGAAACTGAGAAAGGAGAAGGCAGGTGTGTGTCATTATTTCCTCTCTACACTGCAGAATTTAAATACTACAGTCTAAATCTACAGAGAAACATAGGGGATAGTAATTAGCTTAGTTCTTAACAACTGGTGATTAGAACTCTTATCTCCTTAACCCTGGGCAGCAGACAGAACTATTTTCTTCAAGTGCCCCCACCGTGAGTGTTGGCATTCATTAGGGAAGAAAGCATAGAGGAATCTTCCTACTTTGTTCAATTGATAAAAAAAGAAATAAAATACTAAGACTTTGAAAAGCTTCCCAGGCAGGCATGGCCCTGACATCTTATTCAGTTCCCCCTTTAGCATTTGCCTGAGCTGGCTTGGGTCAGGGCTTTTCCTGGCCTGTTGTTTCCCTATGCATATTTTCAATCTCACTTTTGCCTTTTGAAGTGTCTGCCTTCCAGTCAGCCAGAACACCAGCTGAATGTAGCACAATCTTTCTGTCAGGGATATAAACATTTTTCTCTCTGATCTGCTGTCACATAGCAGTGTAAACTCAGACTGGTCCCTGAGCTTTGTTAATTTGGAGTTACTCTAGGTTAATGCCTTCGTAGTACTCAGAACTGGAAAACATCCAAAATAGTAGATGCGCAACTCGTGCAAAACAGCAGAGTTTCAAAGATTTCACCCTCCCCTTATTCCTCTCATAAATACTTAAGGAAGTATTCATTTCATATTTCTTTTCTGTGTGTTGTTTTGTTTTGTTTTTTCTTAACTTTCCTCTGGGAAGGTTAAAAATGAAAGGCACGCTAGTGCTTCAGTCTCTGAATTCATTGTTATCTGCTCAATTTTAGTGCTTTTTTTTTGGTTTACAATATCAATGTCACCTTCAATTCTCCTTCAACTTATATATTTTTTGATATCATTAAGGAGTGGCATCCACTTCCTAAATGAACTTTGATAAATGTCAATAGTTTGGAGAGACTAATTTTACATTCTGAATATTGACTTCAAATGTTTATTTTCTGGAAATAGTTTTTCGATAAAATATTAATTTTGCTATAATTTTAGAGTGAGAGAAAGATCTCAAAGGTATTGCAAAGAAATTTCTTAATGTTATACTATGAGACCATTATGTTGTTGTTGTTAGGTGCCGTTGCTTCGTAGACGACTCATAGCGACCCTATGAACGAAAGGCCCGAGCACTGTTAGTACATAGAGTTTCCGAGGCAAGCCATTTCGGAAGTGGATGCCGCTCCTGCTTCCAGGCTTGATTTAGTTGGGAAGCTCCAGCAAGCACTGTCTACCATGGGTACCCATTACCAGGTTTGGCACATCAGTGTCCCAGTGTTCAGCATCACAGCAACCACAAGTTACCTCTGTACAGCAATGCACAGATCAGTGCTATACCACCTAGAAGAATGTTTGACAGAATAACAAATTTCACCAGGCCTGAGGGCCGCAGATTTAAAATCACCCACCTTAGACTTGGTAGCATAACTTTCTGTCCCCTAGGCCAGCATAGTCCTCTCTATGTGAGACCATTATACTTTTGCTAAAATTACGTTAACAATGGCACATTATTTTTAAATCAAATATAGATTTCTCTGACTGATTTCTCAGTTTCTGTTTAACGTCTCTTTTCTACTCAAGGATATTACTTTTGGAGCTAGCTGTTTTGTTTCCTCATAAAATTAAAACAGCAACAATTCCTTTGAGAAAATAATAATTGAAGAACTTTATCAGGGTTGCTGGACCTCTTCAGTGGAGGCAGAAACTGGGAATACTTTGGACTTTGTGGATCATATGGTCTCTGGTGCACTTTCAACTCCCCTCTTGTCAAAGCAGCCCCTGAGATAGGGACATGACCATGACCATCACTTTGTTCTGATCAAAGCTTGAATATACATTAGCAAGTGGGAAGTAGGTTTTATTACTCATAAAAGACAGACAGCAAACAAAAGAATAATTCCTCCTCACTCAAAGCTGTTTGGGCAAAAATGGAAAATTTTTATGTGTGCTTCATTTTGCACTATACACAGAGCTTCCAAAAGGACAGTTGCAGGATGACACAAGAGTCTCCTTTGAGTTCCAGAATCTGTCACAGTGAAGTTGGAAAATTCTCCCATCATAGATGAGTTACAAGGATAAATCCCTCCACTAGCCATTTTTATACCCTTTGAGCCTGTGTAGCCTGTTGCAGACCTGCCTGATAAATCAAGATGGGCATGACCAGATATATTGTTACCTATCTCTGAACTGAGTTCTGGTAACAAGGGAACAAAGCATAGTTCAAAATTGGAAAGGTGTAAGTCATGGATGTGTTCTATCTCCATAACTTTTCAACCAAATGCAGAGCAGATTATCCGGGAGGCTGGGCT
The DNA here is from genome assembly GCF_000299155.1 of Elephantulus edwardii. Lineage (NCBI taxonomy): Eukaryota > Metazoa > Chordata > Mammalia > Macroscelidea > Macroscelididae > Elephantulus > Elephantulus edwardii. Next base: position 791,971 of record NW_006400082.1, on the reverse strand, counting down.
CTGTGAGGAGAAATGTGGCATCAGGATTGGAAGAAGACTCATTAGCTATCTGCATTATGCAGATGAGAGAACCCTGCTTGCTGAAACTGAGGAGGACCTGAAGCAGTTGCTGCAGAAAGTCAAGGACCACAACCTTCAATATGGATTGAAGGTCAATATCAAGAAGACAAAGATTCTCACCACTGGGCTGATTTGTAACATCATGATGGATGGTGAGGAGATTGAGATTGTAAACAGCTTCAGTTTGCTTGGCTCCACAATCAATACCCTTGACACCAGCAGCCAGGAAATCAAAAGACGTATTTCATTGGGAAAGTCGCTGTCAGAGACCTCTCCAAAGTGCTGAAGAGAAATGATGTCAGTCTGGAGACTAAGATGTGCCTGATACAGGCCATGATCTTTGCAATTACTTGCTATGCATTAGAGAGCTGGGGTGATAGAGAATTTAAGCCTTTGAACTGTGGTGTTGGTGAAGAGTGTTGAGTTGCTAAGAGAATAAACAAGTTCATCCTGGAGAGGGTAAAGCCAGGATGCTTCTTGGAAGAAAGTATTCTGAAATTCATCTGACCTTCTTTGAACATGTTGCAAGGAGGAACCAGTCCTTGGAGAGGGACGTCATGCTTGGGAGAAGTGGAGGGGACAGCACAGGAGAGGAAGACTCTCGATGAGATGGATTGATTCAGTGACTGGGGTATTGGAGATAGGTGTTTCAGCGACAGTAAGATTGGCACAGGATAGAGCAGGGTTTAGGGCTCTTGTCCATAGTGTCACTAGGAGTCACAGGCAACTCAACAGCACATAACAACAACAACAACAACAACAACATAGTGTGTATCCACGTGCTAAAAAACATGCCTCTGCAAACTCTATGAACTTTGAGAAAAGATAATAGTTATAGAAAGGCTTCAGGTCTTTTGTTCAGAGGGTTAGTATGAGTCATGCTTCACTTGAGGGCAATCAACAACAACAACATAGTGTGTAGATAGTTGCACTGGTTACCCAATACTGGTGCCTCTATGGTAGTTCAAAGCCACCAGAGGATCCATTGGAAAAGAAAGGACAGCCTCTGTCTGTGCTGCATACAACCTTGGAAATTCAATGAAGTGAGAACCTATGAGTGAGAACCAACTTGATGGCAATGAATTGGAATCCCCAAATTGCAGTTCTTTTACCCCATTGATATTTAGACAAGCCATTAGACTGAGGATGAGGTGATTGTCCTCCAAATCCTAACATGCTGTGGTAGGAGCAAATAAGGAAGACATAGCCACTAAACTTGCCTGAAGACCACCAATCTAATTATATACTTAATATATCATATATATAATTGTATATATAATATACATACACCTACAAACACAGTTGTTGTTGCTGTGTTCTGTCCAGTAGGAATAGACTCATAGCTGCCTTTCCAGTGGGTTTTCAGAGGCAAAAAATCACACAGGAGCGATTGCCTATCTATCTCCAGTGGAGCAGCTGGTCGATTAAGACTTACCTTTGAGAGTGTAGCTCAGCTTCCTACCACAAGGCCACCAGAACTTCACTTATACATGTAAGATCTGTTGTCCATTTATGAGGTTGCTATACATTGTACTGGACTCAAAGGCACATAACAGCAACAACAACAGATACATATCCATATATGTATTACCCTGAGTGTTTCACATTTCTCCTCTCTTCTCTGTGTCTCCTTGGCACCTGTGTAGCATTTTATTTCATTTTTCCTGTTTGGATGACCATGTGCACAGTTCCCAACTCCCACCCCCAATCCATTTAATTCTCCCATAAGCTTTTAATGCCTCAGTTAGGTCATCTGTGAAAGCCATGGTTTAGAGTTTAGAAACTCCTTTACTTAATTTCCCAGAGTTATAAGGTGTGGGTTTTGGCATGTTCATTAAAAGACAAAACAATAGTAAGGAGGAATTTCTAAGAACATTCCCTTGCCTACGAGTAATCAGATTTTCTTTTCTGCTTGACCTGTCTGAAAGGAACAAATCCTCCTGGGAATGCCCCCCAGGTTTCACTAGACCCTGAAGGAAAGGAGCAGTTTATAGGAAGAGCTCAAAGGAGGAAATGAGCATTCCTATTACTGGAGGAATTGACAGCTTTGTGGCTGAAGTCTTTTTGCTTTTCTTATCTGTAAAGTTATTTGGGCTCATGAGATGTGGTTAGGTTTATTTTGTGGATAGAAAAATGCCCTTACTGGTTGTTTAGCATGTACTTATCTAGATTAGAGTTTTATAGAGTAACTTATTTAGTGGTTATAAGAAAGGAAATTAGAAATGTTCATGTCTACTTAGGGATTAATGTTTACTTTTATATCTATGGTTTTTAATCTTTAAAAAATTCTTTTGGGCATTTTACACTATTATGTCTTTAGCAAAATAGAGTTAGAAAAATTTTGCTAATAAACTTAAGGTATTCACGTACTTGATCCACCTCAAAATATGAGTCCAGCTTTAAAAATTGTTCTGTATATAAAACTGTTCTGTAGAATTTTAAGTCATATATATATGTTGTTGTTATGTGCCATCGAGTCGTTTGCGACTCATAGTGACCCTATGTACAACAGCCCTTAACCCTGCTCTATCCTGCGCCAACTGCACCGCCTCTGACACACCCATCCCGAGTACCCCAGTCACCGAATCAATCCATCTCATAGAGGGTCTTCCCCTCCTGCGCTGTCCCTCCAACCTCCCAAGCATGATGTCCCTCTCCAAGGACCCGTCCCTCCTGGCAACATGTCCAAAGTATGTCAGACGAAGCCCCAGGGAAAAAAAAAAATTATATATATATATATATATATATATATATATATATATATTGTATATAGTGCTAATTCAGAACTCATGAAAGATCACTCTGCTATTAAGACATTTTTCTTTTTTAATTCTACTCTGGTGGCCTAGTGGTAAGAAACTATGCTGCAACCCCAAAGACACATGGTTTAAATCCACCAGCTGCTCTGCAGGAGGAAGCTAGGTAATCAGCTCCCATGCTGTTTACTAATTCTGAAAACCCACTGGAGGTTTAGGAATGGGTTGGTCCTAGCTTGAAGGTACATAAGTATTTCTCTTTATGATGTGAAAGTGAGTAACATTTTTAATCAGTTTTAAGGCTTGAGTGAAACGGTGAAAAAACAAGAGAAGTTCCATTCAACACCTACTACAGAATATTAAGGTGATTTTTTAAATTAATGTCTTAAAAATAACTCATAATTAAAATATATTAAAAATATGCAGGAGGTCAGCCAACGTTTTCTATAAAGGAGAAGATAGTAAGTATTTCAGTATCACAGGCCCTATACTGTCTGTTGCAACTACTCAACACTGCTTTTATAACCTGAAAGAAGCCATAGGAAAACATAAAATATTGGCTGTGACTGTGTTTGAATAAAACTTTATTTCAAAAAATGACATCTAGCCATGCAGGTCGTAGTTTGTTAATTTCTGGCTTTTGTTGTTATTGTTATGTGCCATTGAGTCAGAACTGACCTATAGCTGGTGGGTTTTCAGAGACATTTAATCACAAAGGAGGAGATTGCTCATTTTGTCCCATGGAACAGCTGGTGGATTAGAACCACATTCCTTAGGATTAGCAGGGTAAGTCTTTACCATAAAGCTACCAGAGCTAGGTTTATTACTGTATCACTTCATTAAAAAGATACAGACTAATCCCATTATCATGGTACTAACCAGCCTATGTAAGAAAAAGTTTTAAATTTATTCTGTAGGATATAAAATTATTTATAATGTTTTATAAAAATAAAGAGTATTTTGGCATTTCTCATTTCCTCCTCAAGAGTGACAACCTGGGACCAGTGGAGATCTTGACCAAATAAGGTATTTGAATAAAAAGGGGAGGCTAACATTGTGCCCTTCAGCTGCTTATTTACTAAGCTAGGTAGACTTTCTGAATGCTGTTATTGGGACCAATGCTGCCCACCCTCCAAAGCCTGAGAAAAGATGAAATTCTGGAACAGGAAGAAAAGTCAACAATTATCCACATTGCATGAGTTTTTAGCAAGGACTATGAGTGTTGAAAAAGGTATAACATATAGAATGCTCCTTGGAAGCAAAGATGCTGAAGCTTTGCATTTCATACTACAGATATGTAGCTAGGAGGGGCTATTCCTTGAGAAGTTACATCATGCTTGGAAAGATGAGAGTCAGTGAAGGAGAGGAAAATGCTCATTGAAATAGATTGATATTACAACTTCAGTAAAGGGCTTGAGTGTGTCAAAGATATTAGGATGGCACAGGAAAGGGCAGGGTGTAAGTTGGCCATTTGTAGGTTCACTCTGAGTCATGCTCAACTTTATAGCAACAACAGCAATGAGTACTAAATAGCTCATAGCTTGCCTCTGGAAACCCTATGAACCTGGAGAAAGGATGTAAGTCATGCACGCAAGTGTCGAGGACTTCCGTTCATAGGGTCACTATGAGTCACCTATGACTTGATGGAACTTAACAACACAGAGAGAGACCAGTTGGCCTAGTGGACCCAAAGTGATGCTACTAAGCCAAAGGTGGGTGACTAATCCGCGGCCCTAAGGCCTGTTTTAAATTGTTGTTGGTCAGACATTCTTCTAGGTTATATACAGCCCTGGTGTGTCCACTTGACGTACAGAGGTAACTTGTGGTCACTGTGAAGCTGAACACTGTGACACTGATGTGTCAAATACGATAACAGTTACCCATGGTGGACAGTGTTTGGTGGTGCTCCCCAGTTGAAACAAGTTTGGAAGCAGGAGTGGCATCCACTTCTGTAAATAGCTTGCCTCAGAAAACCCTGTGGACCTGGAGAAAAGATGAAAGTTACGCACGCAAGTGTTAGTGACTTTAGTTCATAGGGTCACTATGAGTCGCCTATGACTCAATGGCACTTAACAACAACAACAGCCAAAGGAAGAAGGAAGAAACATATATGTCTTGAAGGAAGTGTATGTAACCGGAGTGCTCCTAAAGCAAGGATGGTGGAACTTCATTCATCTCATTTAGTCTGGTAATGCTGTCAAGATGGACCAGTCCTAGGAAAAAGACATCATGCTGGGGAAGGTGAGGGTCAGAGAAAGACCCTCAACAACATAGACTAACACAATGATTGTAACGATGGTCTGGAATATCTCAAGGATATGCAGGATAGGATAAGGTTCAGATCTATCACTCAAGGGTTCATTATGAGTTGTAATTGACTCAATGGCATCTACGTGAGTTTTTCTGTGGGTCAGATGGATTTCAGGAAAGAAAACAGAGCTAATTTATCTCAGAAAGACCTCATTTAAGAAGGATGTGTTTGGAAACAAGGGAACTCTAACAAAAAGTAGTAAGAAATGTCTTTCAAAAGTTTGAACTTCATACAATCAATAAGTGAAAGAGTCCAACCTTACAGAAGCTTCAAGTGACAAAAATCTATTTCTTTTTCAATAACAATTGAAAGACAAGTGAGTCTGCTGTTTTAGGCAGTTCACATCTTCATAGTGCAAAAGTACCTGGTCAAGAGCAGAAACAAGAATTGCTGACGGTGAAAATCTCCTGTGCCAGTTGTACAAGCCTAATAGGACCAGGCTGTAGTATGCCCTTGGGAACCGCATGGGTGCCTTACTGGGAAGCGTCTGTGAAAAGGCACTATCTTGCACAGTCCATTGATCTGATGCAATGGTGAGCAGAGGCAGCTGTGTATGTGGGATCCTGTCCATAGCCTAAAGAAGTCTGTTAGGAAGAGTGTTTTAGAGGAGACTCCATGAGAAACTGTTTTTCTCCAAAATGTGGTTCATCAGAGCCAGAGGCCTACAGATGGAAGAGTTTATTTTTTTGTTTTCATCCTTTGCAGTGCTAACCAGTGCAACCTGGGATGCAACATCCTTTAACTTCTCAAATGAGGATGAACTATCAGAATCATGTCGGAGGCCTTCAAGGGAGGGACAGATTTTGATTAATGCTCAGATGTAATGCACGTACCTGTTCCTGAACATATGCTTATCGTTACAGCCATCTGCTGGATTGGCATCTGGCCCACTCTAAAAAACAAATGCCAGACACATGAAAGCAGCGATAGATGTGACGGGAAAATGCTCTGTTATGGGCATGGATGACTTCCTTATGGAAATAAACCAAATAGGGCCTGCTTCCTTCAGGCCAAAAAATTTTGCATTGTGAGGGCTACTAAGAGAAACCATGGGGCTTTTGTTCCTGGTAAAATTTGTTAACTGTCTTAATTACTAACTCATAGCATTTAAAATACTTGTCTATTTTTAAAGGGTAAAATTTTTACCTAACTTCGCACATAAACTGCTTAGCTGTGCATGCTACTTGGTTCAGCAGAAGACTTGCCTGCTCCTCTCTTTACATCCTTGTTTAATCCTCAATCAATGCCAAAGGCAGGGAAGAGAAATAATTCAGCATGACATTTCAAAAGATTCCAGTCCTCCGAGGAGGAGAGATGTTGACATTTCCATATGTGAGAAAACAAACAAACAAAACTCAAACAAACCAAAACCCCATTGCCATCGAGTCTGTTTCAACTTGGGACACCTTCCTGTGCTATAGAGAACTGTGCTCCATGGAGTGTACTTGGCTGGAACTTTCGTGACCTAACCTACACTGTTAACCCAAGGGAGGCTTCGCTTTGGTAGTTCAAATCCACCAGCTACTCGACTGGAGAAGGATGAGCAATCTCCTCTTGTGCAATTTATAGCCTCCGAAACCCAGTGGAGGGGCAGTTATGAGTCAGTTCTGACTCTATGGCAATGAGTTGCTTTGTGTTTAATTTCTATGGAAGCAAAAGACTTTCTTCCATGGTATTACTTGGTAGACTTGAACTGTCAAACACTTCATTTAGTCATTTAAACCATCTATATTACTTAGGATTTTATACATGCAAGAGTTACACCATTGGGTTGTAAAATTTTTTTTTGGGGGGGTGAGGGAAATTGAAAGAATTTGTTCAAATTTGTCTTTGAATTTTGTAAATAAACTAGTGGGGGGGGGGAAGAGTATACACCCTACTTTTAGAAAGCTTTACAACTAGGAAAACAGCATGCCAGAACTGTTACTTTGGAAATAGGAAAGACAATTTCAAAAGAAGGGGTGGAGCTGCATGCTTTGTCTCAAAAACGGAACAAGGAAATGATATATGTAGCATGCATATTCTCAATAAAGGTGCTAAAACATCTCCCAAAACCCAAACCAGACCCACTGCTGTCTAGCTGATTCTGACTCATAAACTCTCATTTATTTCCATGGGGTCAAGCTGACACCCCAGCAGGTTTCTAAGGCTGTAAATTACACAGGAGGAGATTGCCCATCCTTCTCTGACAGAGTTGCTAAGTGAATTTTAACCATCAGAGGGTCATGGCTTTTGGGTTAACAGCGTGACTCCCGAGGTACTCCACCACCAGACTTTTGGTGACCAAAAATTGATTCTTGGAGGTAAAACAAAACAAAACAGAAACTTATTATGAGCTGTGGTGTTGGAGAAGAGCACTGAACATCCATTCCATGGATGACAAAGAGAACAGATAAGCCTTGGAAAGGTTGCTGCCAGAGTGCTCTTTGGAGGCAAGAATGATAAGGCTTTGCCTCACATACTTTGAGCATGTTGATGGGAGGGCTATTCCTTGGTGAAGGACATGATACTAGGAAGAGTGGGGGTCAGCGAAGGAGAGGAAGACCCTCAACCAGGTGGATTGACATCGTGACGGCTGCAATGGGCTCTTGTGTGTCAGGAAGTATGGGTATGCACAAGATAGAACAGGATTCAGACCTTTTGTTCATAAGGTTATTATGAGTCATATTCAACTCGACGGCACCTAACAACAACATCCTCACTTGTAAAAGATAGCCTACACACACACACACACACACACACACGTGCACACACACACAGAGAATGGTCATCAGAGTGTATGTATCTCTAGTATTACGGTTTCATGAGAAGATTAGAATAAAACTTCCAAAAAGATTTCTTAAGAAAGTAATAGTAGATTCAGTTCAGACACTCCTTCCCCTCATCTGCATTCCAATGCAGTGTTCATTATCTATTCATTCTTTCCTTATTTTCCTTTCTGAAAGGCATGTATGGTGGTTGTTAAGTGTTCAAGTTGTAGGTGACTCATAGTGGTTTAGGCATTATATATATCTATGGCAACAATCTGAAACAAAAGGTACATTGCAAAGTGGACTGGGGCGGGGGAAGCGAGGGGAGAGGAGGAAAATATGCAACAATGAACAAATGAAAGCCCAATCTTTCTTTAAGCTTTCATTACAATCACAATTAAAAACAAAACAAAACAACAAAAAATTAAATGAATGATGAGAAAGTTGTGAAAAAAAAGAGAAAGTAGTAATAAGAAAAAAATAATGGTTGGAAACACTAGTGAGAGCAATACGAATTTAATATGCAGGCAATACTAGACAAAGCACAATCACATTGCTAAAATGAAGTCAGCAGGTACACGTTTCAGCCTGTTCTCGCTCTTTCTCCAGGAATGTGTTAACTGGGATATCAAGATTTCTGGTAGTTTATGTCACCATTCTCTCCAACACTGAACCTAGTGTTAATTCTTACTTACATGTTGGACACCGTAGGAGGAATTGGGGTGAAACAGTTAATGATAGATAAACTATCCCCAAAGAGATTACATTCAAATTATAAAAAAGGAGAGAAAATAAATGTCAATTAAAAACAAAACAAAGCAAGGCATAACAGGAAAGGCTGACTTTGGCTAGGTGTCATTTCAGCTGGAAAGTGAACCATGATAGAGTCAGCCATGAAACAAGGAAGAGAACATTGCACCCGTAGCTTGACCAGATGAGCAAAGAGCAGTGTGGCTGGCGGGCCCCAAGAAAAGTGTGAAAGTTACCTCAGAAATAAAGGGTGCAGCAATTAATGAATGGAATTCCAAAATCTCTGTAGATGTTCATTGAAATGAAAAATAAATAAATAATAAATTTTTTTTAAGAAAAAGAAATGAAGGAGTGAGACAGGAGCCAGCTCAATCAAGGCTGCATAAGTCATGGAAAGAGCTTGGCTTTTCTTTTATGTGCAAAAGAAAATAGGGGAAAGATTTTTAAGCTGTGTGATAATAATCATCTAATTTCCATTTTCAAAAAATCATTTGCTTCTTAGTGGTGAACACATAAGCTAAACCAAGACAAATAAACAGACAAACCAAGCCCACTTCCATTAAGTCAGTTCAGACTAAGCAACCCTCCTGTATGGAATAGATTTGGCCCGTAGGGCTTCTAAGATGAGATGGACTTCCTTGAAAAAGCAAATTACCTCATCTTTCTTCCAAGGTCTAGCTGGTGAACTGGTGAACTGGAGTCCTAGATTTTCTGACCAAGAACTCCAATGCCTCATACATTGTTCTACTGGACCAAGGAGAATGGAAAAGAGAGAAGTAGATAAGTGGGTAGAAAGATGACTTGGCCGTGCCATGGATTGGATGTGATTAGGTCATATCACTTGGTCAAGGAAACCAAGGTACTGAGAAAGATACTATGCTATTGGTTATAGACACTGTGTATATGGTAATACCATGGAAATAATATTAGAGCAAAATTGGTTTGAAGGAAAAAAATTAAAATAAAATTAAAATATTCTTCTCCAGACTATTTCTTTTTCACATGTCTATACAAGACCAAGTACAGATGTCACCATTTCTATATAGCTTCCTTTTCTATTTCTTTTTTTAAAATTTATTATTAATTTAAATGAAAATTCAGAGACTTTGGATTTCCATTCATTCATTGTTGCACTTTTCTCCCATCCCAACCCCACCCTCTGCACACTACACTCTTGGAAAAGTAAAAGAAAAATTCTTTCATTGTTTTACAATCCCTCCCCCAAGGCCCACTCCACTATGCAGCCTTCGCCCTGGACTCCTGTCATGACAAAAATACCTAATAACATATCCCTTTTAAACAATTTCCTCCCTCATCTGTTTCAATGCAGTATACATTATTGAACCCATCTTTCTCAGTCTCCCCCAAACCCCAAGGCCAGTCCTGTTTTACAACAGTAGCACCATGCAGTATTTGTCCTTTTGTGACTGAGATACTTCACTCAGCATAATGTCCTCCAGGGTCACCCATTTTGAATAATATTGCATGAGTTCCTTGTTTTTCAACGCAGCATAGTATTCCATTGTGTGAATATACCACAGCTTCTCTATCCATTCGTTTGTTGATGGGCACTTAGGTTGTTTCCAACTCCTTGCTATTGTGAACAAAGCTGCAATAAACATGGGTGTGCATATATCTGCTTGGATGTCAATTATGGTTTCTTTAGGGTAAATTCCCAGTAGTGGAATTACTGGGTCAAATGGTATCTCTATTTGCAACTTTTTGAGAAAGTGCCATACTGCCTTCCACAGTGGCTGCACCATTTTACACTTCCACCAACAGTGAATAAGGGTTCCAGTTTCTCCACAACCTCACCAGCATTTGTTGCTTGCTCTTCCGCTAAATTTTGCTATTCTTACTGGGTGAGATGATATCTCATAGTTGTTTTGATTTGCATCCCTCTTAGAGCTAGGGATTTTGAACATTTCTTCATGTGTTTGTTAGCCATCTGAATGTCTTCTTTGGTGAAGTGTCTGTTCATATCCTGTGCTCATTTTTCTATTGGATTATTTACCTTTATCTTGTTGTGGTGCTCAAGTATAAACTCTCCAAATAAATTCCTTATCTGATATGTCATCACCAAATATTTTTCCCCAGTCTGTGGCTTCCATTTTACCCTGTAGGAGAAGTTTTTGTATGTGCATAGGAATTTGATTCTTAGAAGGTCCCATTCATCTGTTTTATCTTCTGGTTGTAGGTCCTTTTCTGTTTCTAATTGCACAATTCCTCCTTTTATGGCTGTTGATGGCTTGTTTATTTTTCTAGTTTAGTGAAGAAAGAACTATTTTTCCTTTTATCTGACTTAATTTAGTGAGCTAGGCTTTGTCTTAATGCAGGTGAGCATTTTCCTTTCATTGTCAGCTTGGGGAAGACAGCACGTGAAAACATTCATACTAAGGGACCTTGGGTGACCTAGTGGTAAGGGACTGTGCTGTCAGTCCAAAGGCATGCAGTTTGAATCCACAAGTTGCTGTGAGGGGGAAAGATTAGCAGTTTCCTCCTGTGCAATTGATAGCCTCTGAAAGCCCATTGGAGAGCCAGTTAGGTATAAGTCAGTTCTGACTTGACAACAACTAACAATAGCAATACAGTGTTAGATATCTCCATCACTGGAGAGGTATAACCCTCCAAGGTCTACCCTTGGGTTGTTGTTGTTTTTACGTGCTGTCGAGTTGAGTATGACTTATAGCAACCCTACGAACAAAAGATCTGAACGTTGTTCTATCCTGTGCCATTCTCACACTTCCTGAAACACAAGATTGCGGCAGTCGCTCTGCCAGTCCACCTAGTTGAGGGTCTTCCTCTCCTTCACCAACCCTCTACTCTTCCCAGAGTTATGTCCTTCTCCAAGGAACAGACCCTTCTAGCAATATGGCCAAAGTATGTGTGGTGAAGCCTCATCATTCTTGCCTCCAAAGAACACTCCATCTTCACCCTGTCCAAGACATATCTGCTCATTCTCTTAGCCATCCATGGGATGTTCAGTGCTCTTCTCCAACATCACAGCTCAAAGGCATCAATTCTTTTTCTGTCATCCTTATTCACTGTCCAGCTCTCAGATACATAGCTAGTAATTGGAAAGACCATGGCCTGAATCAGACACAACTTAGTCCTCAAACTGGCATCATAAAGCCTCAATAATTTGGAAAGGTCTCTAACTGCAGATTTTCCCAGGGCAGTGCTTGACTGCTATTACCGAGGGTGTTAATTGTGGATCCAAGTAGGATGAAGCTGTTAACACTTTCAATCTCCTCTCCATCCATCATGACATTGCCTATTGGTCCAGTGGTAAGATCTTTTGATTTTGTAATATTGAGGTGCAACCCATTCTAAAGACTGCATTCCTTGATTTTCTGCAACAAGTGCTTCAAATCTTCCTTACTTTTAGTAAGCAAGGTTGTGTCATCTGCATAATGTAGGTTATTGATGAGTCAGTCAAATAAATGGTCTAGCTGCAGAAAGCAGTGTCAATCTTTGTTCCAGAGCCAAACTTATGATATGAAATGACTGCTTTCCACTTGTACCAATAATGGCTCCTCCAGTCCTTGTCTACATCCTAGGCCTACTCACTGTTAATGCTGTTTGCCTCTGGATCACTCCAATGCTACTCTTTCAGAGAGGAGGAAAGACCTACATCCCATCAGCATCATCATTCCTATTTAAGTTTCTAAAAATGATTTCTTGATTCTCCTTTCCTTTCCATGTTTTTTTAATTTGAGTGAAGGTTTACAAATCATATTGGTTTAGCATTCATAGACTTTGTGTTTGCTAACATTAATTACCATTTTTAATGTGATTGATTAATTACAATGTTTAACCAACCCTTTAATGTATATTGCTTTTCCTTTCACCCTACTTATCTGTTTATTAACTGGTACTCCTTTCCTCCTCCTTTCTCGTCCCTATTAAACCACTGAGATTTTCCATGCTTTCTTAATATATAGACTTATATTAATGAATTAATTATATTAATTATAAAGAATTAATGGGACTCTGATGGCCTAGTGTGTCAGGAGTTGTGCTGATAACTCAATGGCAGGCTATTTGAGTCCACCAGAAAGGTGGACAATCTCCTGTGTGATTTATAGCTTTTGAGAACTTGCTGGAGGGTCAGCTATGAGTCAGTACTGAATTGAAGGTAAGTAACTGAAACAGAACAGAATATAATTAATGGGAAGTCTGGCTATCTAGTTGGTAAGATGTTGTCCTGCCAATTCAAGGGCAAATAGTTTAAATCCACTAGCTACTCTGCAGGAGAAAGACGGATAATCGCTTCCCATGTGATTTATTTCCTCTAAAAACTGGCTGAAAGGTCAGCTATAGGCCAGTTCTGGCTCAACAGCAATGAGTTCTTTATCATAATTAATTAAAACTCAGCTTATTACTTTTTCATAATTTTCTGCTGCAATGAACGGTGGGACAACTTACCTGAGGCTGAGTATTGAGACATTTTTTGAGGATGCACTGTAGTTCTAATGCTTGGTTGCTAGACAGTCAGCTCAACTCACAGAATAAGCTTTAACCTGGGAAGTCTTGTTTGTTCTAACAGGGTATTTGCTTTGAAAGGTTATTGTTAGGTGGCATTATATCAGTATTGAATCAAAATGATCCCATAAGACACAGTACAACTACTTCATAGGATAATTTTTTTAAAAATTTTCTTTTATTTTATATTGGTTTGCATACAGAACTAATATACATTGTGCTTCACATATTCTTTTATTCACATAGTGTTTTATATGATCGTTCCCATACATTGTGTCTTGTAAAATTAACCACCATTGATCTATACCCACTGTCATCCCATCTTTTCGAACTTTCACTGAATCTTTCCTAATTCCTTCATTCCTCGCGCCACCCACCAAACTCTGCAACCCCATGATTCTCCCCACCCTACCCCCAGTCCCTCTGTCTACTCCTCTTCCTCCTTTGGGCTTTCATAAATATCTCACTAGTTATCTATTTTTTTTTCTGTCCTTCCTTCTTTTCTTTTTAATTTTATTAATTTTAATAGACATTTACAGAGGTTTTGGATTTCCATTCATTCATTGCTGCACTTTTCTCCCTGCCCACTCCTCCCCACCAGTTCGCTCCCCTCTCCGAAAAGAAAAAGAAAAAAAATTCCTTCATTAGTATATAATTCCCCCATTTCTTTCCCCCCACCTCCCACCCCGAGTACACTTCTCTATGCAACCTTAATTTTGGATTCCTGTGCTAACCATAATAATCATGTATCGCCTCTAATCTGTTCTTTCCCTCATCTGTTTCAATACAATATACATACTTTATCCAGTTTTTTTCTGTCATACCCCAACCCTGATGTCAGACCCATTCTATAACAGTGTATCTTTCTATTTTTACAGTAATGGTCTTATGCAGAATTTTGCCCTTCTGAGACTGAGTTAGTTAATTCAGTACAATGCTCTCTAGCTTCAACCATGTTATACAGTATCTTTCAAAATCATTGTTCCTGAGTGCTATGTAGTATATCATTGTGTGAATATATCACAATTTCTCAATCCATTTGTTTGTTGATGGACATCTGGGCTGCCTCCATTTTCTTGCTATTATGAATAATGCTTCTATCAACATCAGTGTATAAATCTCCTTGTGTCTCAGTTCTATTTTCCTTGGGGTATATTCCAAGCAGTGGAATATTTGGGTCATGTGCAATTTTGGTGTTCAGATTTTGGAGGAAATGTCAAACTACCTTCAAGAGTGGTTGTACCATTTTACAATCTCACCAACTGTGGGTGGGAGTTCTTATCTCTTCACATTCTCTCCAACATTTATTCCTTGCTTTGCCATTACTCGGTTGTCATATTATCTCGTTGTGGTTTTGATTTATATCTGTCTTATTGCTAGTGATTTTGAGCATGTATTTCTTCAGATGGCCATCTGAATGTCTCTGAAAACTCTTTCTATATCTTTTGCCTATTTTTTGATTGAGTTATCAGTCTTTTTCTTATAGAGGCTTTGTTTGTTGTTGCTGTGGTTCTGTGCCATTAAGTCTCCTGAAAATCATAGTGACCCTAAGTACAACAGCTCTGAATCGGCTCTATCCTTAGCCAACCTTATTGTCTCTGACACACCTACTCCTACTAACTCCTACTGAGTCAATCCATCTCATCGAAGGAGGCCTAAAGTACTCTGTAAACATGTTACAAGAGTCTTGTCTGAGATGGCATTGCCAAGCATTATTTCCCATTCAGTAAACTTTCTTTTCACCCCATTGGAAAAAGGCTTTGATGCACACAAGAACTTAGAACTTAATCCTTAGAAGGTCCCATTCACTGATGTGATCCTCTCCTGGTTGTGCATTTCTGGCTGTTTTTCCAGCCTATAGGCTAGGCCTTCTAAGTTTGATCCCCCTTTTTCTCATTTCCGTGATGATTTTGGGCTTTGCCCCTACATCTCTTATCCACCTTGAGTCGGTTTTTGTGTAAGATGTGAGATGTGGATCCTGCTTTAGTTTTCTGTAGGCAAGTCTAGTTTTGCCAGCACCATTTGTTGAAGAGATTGTTGATTCCCCTATTGATTAGTTTTGTTTCTTTGTCAAATACCAGTTGACCATAGGTTGTTGATGTTGCTATGCACCATCACCTGTGACCCATAGTGATCCTATGTACAGCAGCTCTGAAGCCTGCCATGTTCTGAGCCAGTCTCACTGATTCTGACACACCAATCTCCATTACCTCAATCACTGTATCAATTCATCTCATCTGGAGTCTTCTCCTGTGCTGTCCCTCCATCCTTCTGAGCATGATGTCCTTCTCCAAGGACTGGTCCCTCCTGGCCACATGCCCAAAGGATGTGAGATGGAGCTTCAAAATCCTTGTGTCAAAAGAAGAAACTTGGTTTCACCCATGGGTAGATGGGTTCTCAATTCTGTTCTCTTGGTCTATGTATCTTTAATTGCACCAGTGCCATTCTGGTTTGATAATTACAACTGTGTCATAAATGTTGGGATCAGAGAGTGCTATGCTTCCTACTTAGTTTAATTTTTTCAGAAGCACTTGTGTATTTGGGATCTTTTTCTTGACTGTAACCTTTTTGAGAACAGATTGCCACATCTTTCTTTAAAGGAGGCACTACAGTAAGTTTGAATGACAAATATTTTGGTTTACAACTGATGAGCTGTTAGCAACACCACGACTCCTTCTCCAAAGGTTACAGGTAGGTTTCACCATCTTCTCTCTCAAGAATCTTACTCAATCCAGTTAATTTTCTGACAGAGTAGAACAATATCAGTTTCACTATGCCATTGGTAAACCTCACTGTGTCACTTCTCAAACAGGCTAATACCTGGCCGTCTTCCTTGTCCATCCAGAACCTTTAGAGAGGATAAGCTCCTTTCCACGGCTTTGAGAATGCTTGTGCATGTGTTCCCACTCTTAGAAGAATCAATGGTATTTTATGCAGAAGCAATAAAGAAAAAGACAGAAATATTATCTATAACATATCGATTTTCTCTAGAAATGTATTGATCACATAAAGTGAAATAAAGCAAATATGCTACATCTTAAATGATTTTAAATATCTTTATGGACATTTCCTTTTAAAATGCAGGCACATTGTGGTGCTTGAAGCATCTATAAATTATTGTCCAGTATCAATTCTCATGCAGAATTTCTGACAAGGCAATTATCTTCCTTAAGCCCTCATTTTTCATGTAGCACAAAATGACTTTAAAACATAGGACCTGCAACATCAAGAAAATAAAGATTCTCACCACTGGACCAGTTGGCAGCATCAAGATAGATGGTGAAGAAATTGAGATTGTTTACAGCTTTAGTTTGCTTGGCTCCACAATCAACACTTTTGGTACCAGCAGCCAGGAAATTAGAAGACAAATTGCATTGGGCAAGTCTGCTGTTAGAGACCTCTCCAAAGAACTGAAGAGCAATGCTATTAGTCTGGAGACTAAGGTGCATCTGATACAGGCCATAGTCTTTACAATTAATTGCTATGCATCAGAAAGCTGGACAATGACTAGGGATGATAGAAGGGGAGGTGATGCCTTTGAGCTGTGGTGCTAGAGAAGAGTATTGAATATACCAAGGACTGCTAAGAGAAAAAATTAGTTCATCCTAGAGAGAGTGAGACCATGCTGCTTCTTGGAGGCAAGTATTCTGAGGCTTCATCTGACATGCTTTGGACATGTTGCATGGAGGGACCAGTCCTTGGAGAACGAAGTCATGCTTGGGAGAGTGGAAGGGTAGCACAAGAGACGAAGGCCCTTGATGAGAAGGATTAATTGAGTCCCTGGTGTAATGGGGATAGATGTGTCAGAGAAAATTATATTGGCACAGGGTAGAGTAGAGTTTAGGGCTGTTATACATAGGGTGGCTATGAGTCACAGGTGACTTGACAGCACATAACAATTATGACATCATTACATATTGGCCCAGTGGTGAGGATTTTCAGTTTTTTATGTTTATATGTAATCCTTATTGAAGATTGTAGTTTCGATTTTCTACAGCAAATGTCTGAAATTCAGCAAGCAAGATTGTATCATCTGCATAAAAAACAAACAAACAAAACCCAAAAACCTTTTTCTAACCTAGAAGAGTTGGTCCAGGCTCAACAGTAGAGATCTGAACCAGAGAAGCAAACATGCAGAGTAAACTGTGTTCTGAATTGATTGATGTGGATGATAGTGATATAGCTAAAAGTACTGGGTCAAAACAAGTGAAAATATTGTCTTGGTGTTTGTAACAGCCTATATTGTTATGGAATTCTATTATATAGTTTGGATTCACTAAAAAAAAAAATACTTGTGTTCTAATGGACTCTGATTCCTGGTGGATCCATGTGTGGCAAAGTGGCTGTATTCCAGAGCTTTGGGCGGCTGGTTTTGTTTCCATGTAGATTTCTAGGCCTTTTGTGGTGTCTCAGGGAGAATTTGAACCTCTAACTTTTTAATCAGCAGTCAAGTATTTTAATAGTTTGTACCATCCGGGGATTAGCTGTTAGCATAAAGACATCCAGGGAGAGGAGCAATGATATAACAAAAACTCATACGTATTTTTATGTGACCTGATTTGACCTAATTTCACTCAAAGAATTTTGGGATTGGTAGAAAGAGAACATCTAAATTGATTTTAAAGAAGCAAGAGAAAGTAGATGGTTGGTAGTATGAATTTTAAACACACACACACACACACACCCCAAAACAAACCCCAAAAATAAATGGTCCAGTGCCCTTTAGCTCTCTTTCCTTTACCTTGGTCAGGTTGTGCATCCTTTTTGAATGTGACGTGGGCACAGGGAATATGAAAATGAAATATGGCAAATTGGTACCATGTGTTTGCTCTGCTCTGAACAGTACAGACTTTTTGCTTAGGGAAATCAGTATATGAAAAAAAATCAATCTGTCAATATGCTTTTGTTTTTCTCCACTGGCAAGAAGCTCAACTTATTTTAAAAAGCCAGTAGGAACACAGTCTGCCTCTTATAATTAAGTCCCCCCAGGAAGCTTAGCCTTTGGAAGTCACACTTTCTTGAGGGACAATCATTGCTACTTAGCTTGTCTGACCTTGTAATGTCAGTGTGTGAATGATCACTTTGATGAGCGATGCTTCCTCTGGTGCCTTCATTGCCTGGTACAGTTTGCCCACTGAGGAGAGTGAGTCAGGCAGTGGAATCAATAGGACCTCACACTGTTTAGAGGAACATAAACTTTTGCACAATAAGAAAGATCTCAAGGATGACAGGTTACCAGAGATCAGGGTCACCTTCTCACACTCTCTTTCAAGGAGTTATGTGATTGACAGCTAGCTTACCTAGATAAATACACTATGTGACAATTATCAAGACTCCTGAGAGTTTAGGGAGTAGAGACAGTATAAGGTTATATGCTACCTCTGACTCAATGTTTTATTAAGAAAGAAATGTACCTTTAATCTGTCTTCTGTCTACAATTCCCTTTTCCCTTGAACTGCATTCTACCTTGGCCTTCGAAGAGGAAGGGGGAAAATAATGTATTTCAAGTAATGGTTTATTTTTGCCAGACATAGAATATTGAAATGTTCTAAGCTCCTGTATTGACAGTTGAGTGTTTTTAGACTGTTTTTTGTTTTGTTTTGGTTTTGTTGTTGTTGTTTTTAAACCAAACAAACATGAAAAGTAAAACCATTAAAACCTCCAGCAATTTTAAATACACAGAATGAAGTTATAATATTTATCTTTTAGAAAAGACCTTTAAATAAAGATTCAGAGGAAAAACAAAAGAAAAATAAGCATTTGTTCTATTTTGCCAACATATTGCCTTTTTAATTGCCAGTGTATGCATTTTAACTTAGGCCAAGAAATCTGCACCAGAGCTTATTACTAAAGATTGTGCATCACCAGGAAAGAGTCTGTTACTATGGCAAACGCTTTCATCGGAAAAGGAATGTGAATGAGAGGAACTCTGACCAAATGTATGACTAAAACATGAACATAGGGAAGAAAAATTAAACTGTCATAGGGCGTTAGTATTTTAAAGGAGATGGTGACAATTAAATCAAAGCAACAAATATTTACCATTTGCCTAGCGTGTAAACAACTCTATTTTAAGAGCTGTAGGAAATACAAAGGCACAAATCAGATATGATTCTTGGTCTCAAAGACCTTTGATTCTAATTGCACATTGCAGACAATCACCTGAGAATTTAAAGATAAACTCAAAACAATAGAGAGCTTTAATTATTTTAATGAAACACATACACATACATAATTAACTAATAAATAAATAATTCAGACAATAGCTGCTATGAGAGTTAAGATAACAAACATATAATGGACAGTGCTTGATCAAAAAAATGTCTCACTAGGAGAAAGGTGAAGAAATAATTTTTTAGTACTCAATGGAATTGTGGTTGGTCTAAGAGAGAGGACACAATATAGAAAAGTTAAAAATCTGTCTTTAGGGGTTTAGAAGACCTGAAGTAGGCTGAAGAATAGTCTTCAGTGTGAATTATGCCTGTATAATTAAAAAACAAACAAACAAACAAAAAGCCAAACAACAAATCCCAAACCCTAAATTTCTCACAACTAGACCAATAAATAGCATGACTGTAAATGGACAAGAAATGGACATTGTCGGTGATCTCATTCTACTTAGATCAGTAATCAACATCCATGGAAATCACAGCTGAGAAATAAAATTTTTTTTTGTCAAATGCACTAAAAATATCTCTTTAAAATGTTAGAAAGCTTAGATGTAATAATGATTAAAATGCACCTGATCCAAGCCACTTCTCTTTCTAATTGCCTTTTATGAGTGAGGAAGTCATACAATGAATAGTAAAGACAGAAGAATAAAGTCATTTAAATTGTGATGCTGGTAAAGTGTATGAATACACTGTGCGCTGTCAGAAGAACTATCAAATCAGTCTGAGAAGAAATGAAAGCACATTGCTTCTAAGAAGTAAGATTACAAGCTTTTGGCTTGCTAACTTTTGGCATGTCATCATATATGATATTGCTAGAAAAGACATGGTGAACTGTAAAATAAAGGCTCGGAAAATGAGGACAATGAGGCCAATGGACACATGGTGATAACAGTGGACTTTTATACGCCAGCGAACATGAAGATGATAGAGGATTAGGCCTCATTTTATTCTATTCAGACTTACATTAACAACAACTAACACCAACAACATCAGGAATAACCACAATAATCTGGCTAAAATAGAGAATCTGTGAAGGGACAAGTTAGATGAAAAGAGAAAGAATCTATATTCTGGGAGACCTGTTTGAAATGTTGGGGGGATGGATATCATTACATAGAAAAAGGGAATATAGAACTACTTTTTTTTTTAGAGCAACTTTTAAATGAATTTGTCTTCCCACTTCTTTCTAAATAATGACAACTGTCTAATAATGAGATGCACATCTAGAGTAACCTCGTTTTGGACGAGGTAAAATGGAAGAAGTTGTATCTAAGTGGTTTATTTGTTTGCTACCCAGTTTTACTCCAGATCCTGCTCTACAGTTTGTATAAACTTCTCCATCATAGCATTCAGGCTACCCTGATTGCAGTTTAGACTCTACTAAGCTTCTGCTTTCTTCCATGTCCTAATCCTTTCAAAAATTTATCTTTGGTATCTAACCTGGAGAAAGGATGAAAGTCACACATGCAAGTGTTGAGGACTTCTGTTCATAAGGTCGCTATGAGTCTCCTACAACTTGACAGCACTCAACAACACGGAGAGAGACCAGTTGGCCTAGTGGACCGAAAGTGATGCTACCAAGCCAAAGGTGGATGACTCTAATCCACGGCCCTAAGGCCTGTTTTAAATTGTTGTTGGTCAAACATTCTTCTAGGTCGTATAGCCTTGGTGTGTCCACTTGCCGTACAGAGGTAACTTGTGGTCGCTATGAAGCTGAACACTGTGACACTGATGTGGCAAATGAGATAACAGTTACCCATGGTGGACAATGTTTGGTGGCGCTCCTCAGTTAAAACAAGAGTGGAAGCACGAGTGGCATCCACTTCCGTAAATAGCTTGCTTCCAGAAACCCTATGAACTTGAAGAAAGGATGAAAGTCAAGCATGCAAGTGTCGAGGACTTTTATTCATAGGGTCTCTATGTGTCGCCTACGACTTGACAGCACTCAACAACAACAACAACAACAACAACAACATGTATTTTATATCTTCCTGAAGGCCCCTGCTCACCTCTGTGAACCTGATGGGATATGCACACTCAATAGCTACCTGCTTCTGCCATGTTGGTATACCAGTACTAGACTTTCGTATGAGTCTAATAAGATGCAACATTATTCACAGGTCTTGTTTCTCAGAAGTGGTTGGATAGTCTGGCTCTTTAATCTGTTTTCATATCATAATTTTTATAAGACAACTATCTGAGTCTTGCTTAAGAACAAGAGAGATTTTAATGGCTTCCAATGAAGAAAGATGTGCATCAGGGTTGGATGATTTCCCTGTATCTTTTCCAACTGTATGCTCATCAAATAATATGAGAAGCTGAACTATAATCAATAAAAATGTGGCATTGGGATTAAAGGAAAACCACCAGCAACCTACATTTGGCAGATGACCAAATTATGCTTGGTGAAGAGAAAAAACTTGACGTTCTTACTAAAGAGGACAAGGCTACAGCCTTCAATATGAGTTATCATTCAACATTAAAAAAAAGAAGAAAAACAACACAAAAGCCCAAACCCTCATAACTGGATCAATAGGCACCATCATTACAGATGGAGAAAAGATTAAAGTTGAAGAGGATTTCATTGTACTTGGATCCATGATCCACACTCTCTGTAGCAGCAATCAAGCAACTAACACATTGCATTAGACAAGTATGTTCTCAAGTGTGTCTTTAAAAGTGCTGAAGAGCAAGGCTGTCAGTATAAAGACATAGGTTTGGCTTCATAGGCTTGGCTCAACCTATAGAATTTTCAATTCTTTCATATGGAGAGACTTAAAAACAATTGATACGTTTAAATTATTGTGCTGGCAAGAGCATTGAAGATATCATGGTATTCCAAAAGAACAAATAGGTCTTAGGGTAAGTGTAACCAGGGTACTTTTTAGAGATAAGAATGAAGAAATGCCATCACATATACTTTTAGCATGCTTTCAGAAGGAGCTAGTCCTTGGGAAAAAAGATATCATGCTTGGAAAAGTAGTCAGTGAAAGAGAGGAAGACCGTGAATGACACAGATTGATATAGTGACTCCAGCAGTAGGATTGGGTGTGGTATTGAAGATGGTACAGGATAGAGCAAGGTTTTAAATTTTATTCATAGTTGTCATGTGCCATCGAGTTCACCTGTGACTCATTATGATCATATGTACAGCAGCCCTAAACCTTGCGCTATCCCGTGTCAGTCTTATTGTCCCGACATGCCTATTCCCATTACCCCAGTGACTAAACCAATCCACCTCACAGAGGGTCTTCCCCTCCTGTGCTGTCCCTCCACCCTCCCAAGCATGACGTCCCTCTCCAAGAACTGATCCCGCCTTGTAACATGTCCAAAATGGGTCAGACAGAGCTTCAGAATCCTTGCCTCCACGGAGCAGCCTGACTTCACCCTCTTCAGGATGAACTTGTGTTATCCTAGCAATCCATGGTATATTGAACACTCTTCTCCTGCACCAAAGCTCAAAGGCATCAATTCTCCCTCTATCATCCCTAGTCATTGTCCAGCTCTCTGATGCATAGCGGGTAATTGCAAAACCATGGACTAGATTAGGTGCACCTTAGTATCCAGACTGACATCATTGCTCTGCCAGCAGACTTTCCCCAATTCAATTCATCTTTTAATTTCCTGGCTTCTGGTACCAAGAGTGCTGATGGTAGAGCAAGCAAACTGAAGCTGTCAACAATCTCAATCTCTTCATCATCCATCATGATGCTGCCAATAGGGCCAATGGTGAGAATCTTTGTTTTCTTGATGTTGAGCTTCAATGCATATTGAAGGCTGCAGTTCTTGACTTTTTACAGCAAGCACTTCAGGTCCTCCTCAGTTTTAGCAAGCAGGGCTGTGTCATCTGCATAACACAGATTGTTGATGAGTCAACCTCCAATCCTGATGCCACACTTCTCATACAGCTCAGCCTCCCGGATAATCTGTTTTGCATATAGATTGAAAAGATATGGAGGTAGGACATATCCTTGACACACACCCCTCTCAATTTTGAACCATGCAGTGTTTTCTTATTCTGTCCTGATGACTGACTTCTGGTCTAAGTATAGGTTTTGCATTAGCACGATCAAGTGTTCTGGGATTCCAATTCTTTTCAGAGTAAGCCACAGTTTGTTGTGATCCACACAGTCAAATGCCTTTGCATAGTCGATGAAACCCAGATAGACATTATTCCTATGGTACTTCCTGCTTTCAGCCAAGATCCATCTGACATTAGCTATAATATTCCTAGTGCCATGGCCTCTTCTAAATCCAGCCTGCACTTCAGGCAGTTCTCTGTTGATGTGCTCTTCCTGTCATTTTTGGATAATCTTCAGCAGAATTTTGCTTACATGGGATATCAATGATAATGTTTGATAATTTTCACACTCTGTTGGATCACCTTTCTTTGGAATGGGAACAAATATAGATCTCTTCCATTCAGCAGGCCAGGTGGTTGTCCTCCAGATTTCTTGGCACAACTTGGTGAGCACATCCAGGGCAGCATCTGTTTATTGAAATATGTCAATTGGTGTGTCATCAATTCCAGGGGCCTTGTTTTTCTCCAGTTCCTTCAGAGTAGCTTGAACTGCTTTCTTCATCATCGCTGCCTCTTGCTCATATGTTGTTTAATGAAATTCTTCTTTGTCCACAAATTCCTTTTGGTACAATGACTCTGTATACTCTTTGCATCTTCTTTTAATGCTTCCTGGATCATTTAATATTCTGCACAAAACCACTCTAAATATTGCAGCTTGGGCCTGAATTTTTTCTTCAGTTCCCTGAGCTTAAGAAATGCTGAAAAAAAAAAAACCCAGAAAAGAAATGCTGTGCGAGTTTGGCCCTTTTGATTTTCTGAATTCAGCTCCTTGCACATTTCATTGTAATACTTTATTTACTTTGTCTTTCTGAGCTGCCCACTGGAATCTTCTGTTCAACTCCTTAATGTCTTTATATCTTCCCTTTGTTTTGGCTTCTTGGCGCTCCAGTGCAATATTGAGAGTTTCTTCTGACATCCATCTTGGTCTTTTTTTCCTCTTCTGTAATGGCCTTTTGCTTTCTGCCTGGATCATATTCTTGATATCCTCCCACAGCTCAGGTCCCCTCAATTCAAGCATTACTCACAGTGAGCCTATTAACAACAGATTTGGACTCTGACCTATTGTATGCCATCTCTAACATCTCTGTTACACTGAAGCCCATCGCTGTAATTTTTGTCAATCCATCTAGTTGAAGGTCTTTCTCTCTTTAGCTGACCCTCTACCTTTCCAAGCATGATGTCCTCCTCCAAGGAACCATTTCTTCCAGCACCATGATCAAGTTATGTGAGATGAAGCTTTGCCACCCTTGCCTCAAAGGAGCACTCTGGCTGGATACTCTCTCAGACATATCTGTTTGGTTTTTAGCAGTCCATAGAATGTGCAGTACTGTTCAACACCAGCACTCAAAGGCATCAGCTCTTTTACTTTTTTCTTTATTGTCCAGCTTTCAGATGTATAGCAAGTGATGGAAAAGACCATGGCCTGAATCAGACACACCTTAGTCCTCAAATTGACATCACTGCTCTTCAGTAATTTGGAGAGGTCCCTAACTGCAAACTTTCCCAGTGCAATACATCTCCTGATCGCCTGATTGATGGTACAAAGGATGATGATTGTGGACCCAAGTGAGATGAAATTGTTGACAGTTTCAGTTTTTCTCCATCTATCATGATGCTACCTCTCATACCAGTGGTAAGAATTTTTGTTTCCTTGATGTTGAGATATAATCCATATTGAAGTCTGCAGTCTCTGATCTTCTATAATAAATACTTCAAGTCCTCCTCACTTTCAGCCAGCAAAGTTGTATCATCTGCATATGCAGGTTATTGATAAGTCTCTCTCTGATCCTAAAACCATATTCTTCTTCATTGAGTCCAGTTTCTTGAGTAATTTGCTCAGCATATAGATTGAATAGGTATGGAGAAAGGACACATGCCTGATACACATCTTTCTTAAATATAAATAATGTAATATTTCCATGCACTGTTCACACAATAGCATCTTGGTCAAGGTATAGGTTTCACATGAGCACAACTAAGTGTTCTAGGATTCCCATTTTTCTCAGTGTTAGTCCTAATTTGTTATGACCCACACAGTCGAATGTCTTGCAGTCAAGAAAACAAATAGTCTTTTTTCCTGGTATTCTTTGATTTCAGCCAGAATTGGTGTGTTATCACCATCAATATCCCTGATACTATAATATCTTCTAAATCCTGCATGAACTTCTGAAAATTCTCTGTATATGTACTGTTCTAGCCATTTTTAATGATCTTAAGCACTATTTTCATGTTATATTCATGATATTGTTCAATAATTTCAGCATTCTATTTGTTCACATTTATTGAGAATGGCAACAAATATGAATTGCTTCCATTCAGTTGGCTGGGCAAGTATCCCCCAAATCTTCTGGCAAAAACTAGTGAGTACACCCAGGAATGCAACTGTTAATAGAAATATGTAGTTGGTATCACATTGATTCCTGAGACCTTTTTTGTCAATGCCTTTAGTGCAGCTTGAACTTCTTCCACCAACTCTTGATCATATGGTACTTCCTGAAATGTTTTCTTGTAGACCAACTCTTTTTGGTGCAGTGATTCTGTGTATTCCTCCATTTTCTGTTGATACTTCCTGGATCATTCAAGTTTTTACTTATACTATCTCTCAATATTACAACTCAAGGCTTGAATGTGTTTTTCAGTTCTCTAAGTTTGAGACATGTCAAATGAGTTCTTCCCTTTTCATTCTCCAATTTGTCTTCTCTTTTGTTTCTCATTGGACTTGTTTTAATGTTCATCAGCTTTAATTTAAATGGGCACATGAGTAATTGATTGCTTTTTCTACACTTTAGCATGTCGCCTGGTTTTGACTGCTGATATTGAGTTTCTTCAAAGATTTCCTTCCACAGATGTAGCCAATCTGATTCTTATGCAGTCTGTTAAGTGAGGTCCATGTGCAAAGTCACTATAAAGGATGTTTACAGCTTCCACTTCCTCATTTTGATTGACTTCCTATTTGGGCTCTACCTTTAATATTATAATTATCTGTGTTTCTCTATTGCCCATATGATTTTACAACACCATACCTTACTTGACCTTTTAGGTTTGAGCAGTATGGGCCTGGAAGCCTTTTTGCTTAGCCTTTTCAACAGAACAGTCCCTTACTTGACCTTCCAGTTTTAAGTAGAATAGGCCTGGAAGCTTTTTGATCAGCTTTTTTGACAACACCGTCCCTTTGAGCCCTCTGGCTTGAGGCCTTTGGGCCTCGAGTGGAATATCAACATCAAAGATCCTGCAGAGACATCCCCGTGACCTCACTATCCATATCTGAGATGTTATCCCACCAGCCAGCCTTGGGTCTCACCCAGAATACTTCAACAGCCACTAGGAGCCCCTTCTTGTCTTGAAGCCTCAGGCTTCAAGTGGATCATGTAACATGATATTCATTTGCTTGATTTGCTTTTAGAAGAGTAATACTTACCTGTCCTTTTGTTGTATTGAGAAGATTTTCTGCATCTTGCTGATGACTTTAGAGTTTATACATCCATGTTCTTGCTTATTTATTATTGTTCTTATTAGCACAGCACCTGTCTCTCAGCTTGTAGTCTTGAGGTTATTGGTTATGGGTTGCTGTGTGGCCACTTTGAAAGTTCCAGAGTGGTTTGAGCAGAGCTCTTAGATTAAGGCAGACTAGGAATCAGAATTGGCTATCTACTTCTTAACTAGCAGATCTCTAGAACCCCTATGAGCAATGGAGAAATAATTGCTCATAGAGCTGCTTTGGATTTCAGTCAACATGATGGCACCTATAGCAATAGCAATAAGGTGCACACTCCATGCATCTTTGAGCTATTTTTAGGCACTTGTTATGATCACCAATCAACACTCCACACTCATATTTCCAAGAAACACCAAGTCTTGATCATACTTCTATAGTTAGATTTCTAAACCTAATTGAATATTCTGCGGCTATCTGAAATCTCAGGGAACTCTGGTAGCCTAGTCTTAAGATGTGCTGCAATATCAAAGGCACATGGTTCAAATCTACCAGCTGCTCAGTGGGAAGAAGATGGGCAATCTCCTCTCACACAATTTACCGCCTCTGAAAAGCTGCTGGAGGGTCAGCTGTGAGTTGGTTCCAACTTAATGCACTAAACAATAACCTGGGATCTTAGTGTACTTCTTACTCAACCCAGCCTATAGCTAATAATGACCAGAGATATGAAATATGAAGCAATGGCGTGCTGTTGTTGGCAGTTAATTGCAATAGAGGAGATTGTCCATGTTTCTCCTGTGGAGAAGCTGGGAGATTTGAACTACGTGCCTCTGGGATTGCTTCTTATCATTAGGCCACCAGAGTTCCCTAAAGCAATGACACAGACTATTAATTTTACAATAATGTGAAACATATTTTGGAAGAAGAAAAGTAGATCTAAAGAAGACGGTTATGAGGGTTTAGAAATTCAAAGTGGTATGAGTTATAAAGTGACATTGGAATTGGAATTGCAAAGAAAATGATACATATAAGAGATATTAGATTTAAAAAATGGACAAGGAACTGATATTTGTTTACATTAAGGAACAGAAAAAAGTCAGGGATCAAAAATTATGAACAAAAGAAAACTTGTATGAGGATCTAAGGTAGAAAGGGGGAGTAGAGGGGTGGGGGTGAGGAGTAGTCATAGAGTTGCACAATTTGAGGGGTGGAGGGAGGGGTGGGTAAAGGAAGAGGGGAAGATCCTGTGTAAAAAGCAATGTATAAGAACTTTGTAAGTAAACTAGTATAGAATAAAAATTTTATTTTAAAAAAATTATTAAAGATTTTCTAGATTGAAAGAATGGTGGTGACATTAATAGAAAGAGAAATAAATAAAAGGAATGTTACATTTAGAACAAATTTATATACTTTTAAACATATTCAGTGAAAATGCACTTTTTTCAAGGTATAAGAGGAACATTGTTAATGAAGAAAATAAAGGTCAAATCAATAAGTGACAGAGGAATTAGTTTAGAGAAATGTTAATATCCAAGAGGATGTTAGTTGGAGGAAGAAAGGAAAAAAGTCAATAAAGAGGAAGATAAAAACTAAAGAAGTTAAGACTGAACCAAGGTGATTTACTGTTAGAGAAGTCAAATAAATTATCTTAATATTTTAAATAAAAAAGTACTAAATTATAAAAATTTAAAGAGCTAAATTATATAAAATTATATAAAAGACCATGGAGAGATGTATGAGTATTTTTATAAATAAGGGCATGTTTTTAATTCTTTTTGGTCAAGCATTCTTCTAAGTAGTATAGCACTGCTCTGTCCATTTGCTGTACATAGATAACTCATAGTTGCTGAGATGCTGAACACTGTGACACTGATGTGTCAAATGTGATACTGGTTACCTATGGTGGACAGTGTTTGGTGGAGCTCCCAGATTAAAACAAACTTGGAAGCAGGAGTGACATCTACTTCTTAAATAGCTTGCCTCCAGAAACTCTATGAACTTGGAGAAACGATGAAAATTGTGCAAGTGTTCATTTGGGTCTTTTGTTTGTAGGGTTGCTATGCATCATCTATGACTCAACGGCACTTAACAACAACATATATAGTGATAAGTAATAGAAGTTTATAATATATATTACTCATATATGTATCAAATATATATATTATGAATTCATATATATGTATTTTAAATTTTCATTGTCAGTTTCTCCATTATTATTTCTTCATCTTGTCCGATGTGTGTGCGTAACCAAAGATAAATTTGCCACTGTTGTATAAAGATTAGAAATACAAGAGATTAAATAATTGTTTAGGAAAGGAATAGAAAAAGCCTGTAGGGTATAACCACTATTCTTTTTGTCTCTGTCTTATAAGTAAATATGTAGAATAATTTATCTGTGGGGGGAATAACAGACTAGGAATTTAAAAAGATCAAAACCATGGTGGAGACATCATTATGAAGTATTAGGCAAAAAGGAATTCTAGATTGTGAGTTGCTGGAAACAAGTATAAATACTAAGAAAACCATAATGGCTCAGTTAACATTAGAGAGCAAAAAAGTACATAGAGCAAGTCAGCTTTATGTGAGAATATACCTGTCTAACAAAATAGCAGAGATGGATGAAAGCGATGAGAATGAGCTTAGCTAGGGTCTGCCTGGTAGACCTGGCTGAAGCTGAGAATGGGGATAAATTCATGTTAACATATAATTTACTATGTAAAGACATTTAATTTTGCATGTCACAACAAATTTTGGCTATCACTGAGAAAAAATGTCAATCTCAGAGCAATTAATTGTGGTCATGTGAAATCAACACATGGACTAAGAACAGTTGTCTAAGTAGAACAAGAGAACATTGCTTGGTTTAAAACTGGGAAAGGTGTGGGTCAGGGCTATATACTTTCTCCATACCTATTCAATTTGTAAACTTAGCCAGTCATTTGAGAAACTGGACTATATGAAGAAGAAAGTGGCATCAAGATTGGAGGAAGATTCATCAATAATCTGTGTTATGCAGAAGGT
This sequence comes from Elephantulus edwardii, assembly GCF_000299155.1. Taxonomy (NCBI): domain Eukaryota; kingdom Metazoa; phylum Chordata; class Mammalia; order Macroscelidea; family Macroscelididae; genus Elephantulus; species Elephantulus edwardii. The sequence goes on along the minus strand of NW_006400082.1, from coordinate 762,151 downwards.
ATCTCTTGTTTGCAGAAAGTGAAGATGACTTGAAAAAAACCTACCATGCAAAATCAAAGACTATAACCTTCATATAATTTGTATCACAATATTAAGAAACAAGACAAGAGAAGGGAATAAAAGGTATCCAAATAGGCAATGAGGAGGTAAAATTATCCCTCTATGCCGATGACATGATAGTATACTTAGAAAACC
>NW_006400082.1:739783-759471 GCF_000299155.1 Elephantulus edwardii | reverse complement strand
AAATCTCTGTAAATGTTCATTAAAACTAATAAAATTTAATTAAAAAAAAACCCCAATATTAAGAAACAGACATTCTCACCACTAGACCAGCAGGCCATGACAGGTGGAGAAAAGACTTAAAGTTGTCATTAATTTCATTTTATTTGGATCCACAATCAACATCCATAGTAGCATCAGCCAAACAACCAAAAGATGTTACATTGGGAAACTCTGCTCTCAAGAACCTCTTTGTAGTGCTTAAGAACAAGGATATAAAGATGAAATTCCGTCTGCTCTAAAACATGTTCTTTCAACTGCTTTGAGTACAGCTGAAAGTTGGACAATAAATAAAGAAGACCAAAGAAGAGTTAAATTGTGGTGTTGTCAAAGAATTTTGAATATATCACAGACACTCAAAAGAAAATAACCCACAAGCTTTCTTGGAGGAAGTGCAAGCAAGGTGCTCCTTAGAAGCAAGAACGGTGAAACTTCTTCTCACTTACTTTGCGTACATCACCAGAAGGGGCCAGTACTTGGGAAAAAAGTGCTTGGTAAAAGTAGAGGGTGAATAAAAGAGAAGAGACCTTCAAAGAAATGGATCGGCATAGTAACTTTCACAATGAGCTAGAGCAAGTCAGATGCAGTGACGATGTTCAAGAAGGGTAATATTGTGATATGCTGTTCATAAGGCGGCATACAATAACAATGTGCAATATTCAATGAAGAAACACTTAAGTTTTATGAAGCAAGAATTGCTTAATCTTATTATAATTGATATTTTAGACTAAAAATTATTTCTTCTGGCTGGTTTTCCTAGGCACTGTAGCCTGTTCAAAAGCATTCTCCTCTCCAATCTCTACCCATTGTTTTAAAAAAACCCAAAGAAACAGAAAAAAAAAATTGAGCTCATTACCATTAAGTCAGAACTGACACTCCAGGGGCTTGCTTAGGCTAAATCCCAGTGAAAGAGAGCATCCGTCTTTCTCACATGGAATCACTAACAAATTTAAAATTACACGGAGGTGTTCCTTTTGGATTAGCAGAACAACTTGCTTTGGACAGAGCTCCCCAAACTATGAGTTAGAGAAGTTAAAAAATTCTAACATGCCACCCAGTCAGAACTAACTCATAAATGACTTTCAGGAGAGTTTCCAGCACTGTAAATTGCAAGTGAAGAGATTCCCTGTCTGTGTTTAACAGAGCCACTTGTGAGTTTGAACCAGCAGAGAGGCCTGGCTTCTTGAGTTTGTTTCACTATTCTCTACAGATTGCTGTCACCACAGCTCCCTGCTAGATTAATGACATTGGACATTTCCATATTCATCCTTGGATTTGTAACGTCTCTTTTGGAGAACAGTGGCTTTCAGGGAACACAGGGAGCGGAAGGTAGTAGAGCAAAGAAGTTACCAGATATGAGAAGAGAGTTAACATACAAGGTTTTTTGCCTGTGTCAGTTAGGCACTGTGTTGGGCATCAATACGGCCACTAAATATTGTGGAAAAGCAGTTGGCAATAGTGGAAGAAAGTGGAGGAGGATGGTCATGTATTCCCTGAGAAGTAAATGGCAAGTTGACTTCTTTCTCTTTTTGCATTTAGATTGGGGTAATGGTAATGAGTTGTGCTGTGGACATGGTTTGAATCCACCAGCTGTTCCATGGGAGAAAGATGGGCAGTCTCTTCCTGTGTAATTTACTGCCCCTAAAAACCAACTGGAAGGTCAGCTAGGAGCTGGTTCCAACTTGATGTAACACCAACAACAATGGACAAAAGCAAATGAAGAAAAAAATTGAAAGTAGGGGCTTCAGTTTCTTCATTAGTGAGGGGGATTTTACTTTAGATAAAAATAGGACAATAGACAGAAGTGATATAAAGAAAGCCAACAATAAGGAACAAAAAGCCCATAATGATTTTCCAAGAGTATAAAAGGCAACAGACTTGGACAGGAACAATAATGAGAATTAAATGTCACTAGTGAAATGCACACATGGTTTATAACTTCAGGAATAAATGAGTACCAAGACATTTGTTTAAGTAGCAGATAATAGCTTCAAGTCCATGGATATTTATAACACTCTTAATATGTAATATCTTGAGGAGAAGAAAAGTAACCCAATATCTTCCAAAAATATTAAATAAGAATAATTGGTGGTGGCCTTCTCTTTTAAAGCACTCATAGAGCTTTTAACAAACAGAACTTAGCTTGCGAGTATCTTTAGTTAATCCCTCACCAGTAAACCTGAAAGCATTTAAAATAACAATCTGTACTGGTTCAGTGCACTTTTTCTATTTATTCTAAATGCCCGATCTTTCTATGCTTATATTCTCATGAAGTTATATTGAAATAAATGGCATTTAGCTGTTGAACATGATGAAATGTGAAATATGGTTTATGCCAGATTTAATTGCCAGTACAAACGACATCAAGACTCTGTCCCTTGGCGTGAAATTGGACTACAGCTTGATTGATCTTGTCACTTTGATTATCCTTGTGATTGATGCAAATTTTTGCAAGATTGATTTGATTCCCCTGTTATTGATGGTAATGATAGCAACAGTTTGACTAGGACAGAGTCTTGTTCCAATACTGAATATGAGCATAGCTGTAATAGAAATGTACATTTTAGATACAAAATTGAGTTGTTTTTTTAAACATTAAGAGGTCCTAATTGTATAAAGATGGTTTAATATGTGTGTATGTTGTTGTGAAATACCATTGATTTGAGTGTAACTCATAGAGACCCCATGAATAACTCTTCTGAACTTGCCCTGTCCTGTGCCATCCTTATGCCTTACATACTATAATAACATTATGTATTATTATATATGATAAGTCAAATGAAGTAACAGAAAGTCAACATTCTAGATTGTACACTTTCCCTCCCTTAATCATTGATTTCATTGATGATTAAATTGATGAAGCAAGATTACAGAGACTAAGGATAGCAAGAGCACAATGTAGCCCTTTGTAGACTCAAACCCACCACACATAATTGCTTATACATTCACACAAATTACAATATATCGACACATAGATGGTAATCTAATTCCACATAACAATAAAGAAACATTAATATCCAAGAATGCTAAAATCTAGATACAGTGGAGCTAGGCTTTGACTATTTTTCTCCTTTAAAGTTTTCAATTAAAGAAACTACATACAAGCATTTTGCTTACAGTCAGGGATGGCGTTAATTGGTGAAAATGGTGCTTTTGTTTTGGTTCTCTAAGTATTGCACCCACAGGCATCTGGAGGAGTCGTTCATACCTCTTCGAACCCCCCAGGAGGGAGGGGCTGCTTTAGGTCATCAAGGATTGTCACTCAGAATCTTTGTCTGTGTACTCCAGGAGCAAAGCCCAGATTTCTATTGATGCCAATATAATCTATTCCAGCTTTTTCTGAGTCTGGCTCACCACTCCTGGATCGCACGGTGACAGAAGCTGCTTGGCAAAGGTCAGGTCCTGTCCCTCCAGACATGAACCTCTGGGTAACAAGCATTTTTCTCCACGTGATATTCAGCATCCCCTAAGTGCAGGCCTCATGGATGACTAGGAGAGAGTGAAACAAGGCTGCTCCTTGGAGGCAAGGATTCCGAGGCTTTGTCTAACATAATTTGGACGTGTTGCAAGGAGGGACCAGTTCTTGGAGAGGGACATCATGCTTGGGAGGGTGGAGGGAAAGCTCAGGAGAGGAAGACCCTGGATGAGATAGATTGACTCAGTGACTGGGGTTATGGGGGTAAATGTGTCAGAGACAATAAGGTTGGTACAAGATAGAGCAGGGTTATGACTGTTGTTACATTGTACACTCTTAAGAAGATCTTATGAGGAACTTTCTCATTCATTCTTCTATTCACAGAACAAGTATTTATTGATTAGCTTTGAATCTTTCTTTTCCCTTCTTAAGCCAATGCTAGTAAGAGAGACAATAGTACCAGCTTCTAGCTGTACCTGTTTGTAGCAGGAAGGTTTCCTTTCATTTTATTCCACTGCTCCTGACTCAGGTATTTTACCCATGCCAACCTCTTCTCTATGTCTCTTGAAATCCTTCCTCACTCACTTTTTACTTTTCTAATGTTTTCCCACTAATGTCAGAAAAATTCTTTCTCCTTCTTCATTTTCTTGCATCCCACTTACAAAGAAAATGCAACTTTAATTTTGAAGAGATGCTCATACACCTTCTCTTTTATCATTTCTAGAGAAACTCAAATTATATTTGCATAGTGTCTGACAGATGGTTGCCCAGGCCATCTTGCTAGACAGGTGTGTTCCAACAGCCTTACCTGTATCCTCATATGTTTCTTAGCACTGAGATTAGGAACACACTGTCAATCAAATGACAGACTTTCTTGGAAAAATCTGTTTGTGTCACCTTATGAGTACATAAGGACAGCTTTAACTTATTTACTTTCTGTTCTTAATAAATGGAGTCTGACTTAACTAACAGCTTCTATGTTAACAATTAGATAGATCATATCTTCATGTGCTGGTGGTAAAGTAATCAGAGTTCTATAAGAAACCTGTGGATTTTATATGATCAGCTTCTTCCTGGACACATTTCCTATGTTCTAGAGTATTATAAAAACACATGAAGCCTGTGAATCCCTGTGATTCTGCATCTGTACTTGGCCTTGAGTTTAAATCCATGAGAGTATTAGAACTTTTTTTTTTCATATTACTTTTCATTATTGGAGGCCCTAGGTGGGCTAACAGTTAACATGTGTGACTACTAACTAAAAAGCTACAAGTTTAAGCCCACTAAACGTACCTCAGAAACAAGGTTAGTTATTTAAAGAAATGAGCCATTGCAAATACTGAGGAGAACAGTTCTGTTCTGTTCTGTTCTGTTGTTGTTGTTGTTAAGTACCTTTGAGTCTGACCCTATGAACGAAAGACCTGAACACTTGTATAACTTTCATCATTTCTCCATTGTCATATTATTTTCTGAGGCAAGCCATTTTGGAAGTGGATGCCTCTCCTGCTTCCAAGCTTGTTTTAGTCGGGAAGCTCCACTAAACACTGTCCACCATTGGTAACCATTATCACATTTGGCATATCAGTGTCACAGTGTTTAGCATCACAGCAACCACAAGTTACCTCTGTACAGCAACGAACAGACTAGTGCTATACCACCCAGAAGAATGTTTGACAAGAAACAATTTAAACTAGGCCTGAGTGTCGAAGATTAAAATCACCCACCTTGGACTTGGTAGCATAACTTTCTGTCTATTAGGGCAGCATAGCTCTATATTGTTGTTGTTATTGTTGTTAAGTGCCATCAGGTCATAGATGACTCATAGTGACCCTATGAACGAAAGACCTGAATGCTTGTATAACTTGGATCATTTCTCCATGTTCATAGACTTTCCGAAGGCAAAGCATTTCAGAAGTGGATGCCACTCCTGCTTCCAAGCTTGTTTTAATTGGATGCTCCACCAAACACTGTTCACCATGGGTAACAATTATCACATTTGACACATCGGTGTCACAGTGTTTAACATCACAGCAACCACGAGTTATGCTACAAATGAAATATTCTATTCACCTTTCTTACTTAAGCAATCCTTCCCTTTGCTTTGGCATCTTTTCTTTCCAGTGCAAGTTGCAGAGTCTCTTCTGGCATCTATTTTGATCTTTTCTTCTTTCTTGTCTTTGTAATCACCTTTTACTTTCTTCATGGATGGTCTCCTTCTATCATTCATCTGCGGTTCAGTCATTAGTGTTCAATGTGTTAAATCTATTCTTAAGATTTTATTTTTTTTTTTAAAGTTTAGTCGGGATACACTTAAGGCCATATTTGTTTGTTTGTTTTTCGAGTAGACTTGCTTTAATTTTCTTTAACTTCAATTTGAACTTGCATATAAGTAATTGATGGACTATTCCACAGTCAACCTCTGGCCTGGTTATAACATCTGATACTGAGCGTCTCTGAGTCTCTTTCCACAGATACAGTAAATCTTCCTTTGATGACTATCAGGTGAAGGCCATGTATATACTCATTCTGAAGACTACAGCCTTCAATATAGGTTACATCTCAACACCAAGAAAACAAAAATCTTCACCACTGGGCTAATAGGCGACATGGTAGTTGGAGAAAAGATTTAAGCTGTCAGTGATTTCATTTTACTTAAATTCACAATCAAAATCCAAAATCATAGCAGTTAAGAAACAAACACAAAAAATGTGTTTCATTGGAGAAATTTTCTTTCCAAAATTCTAAAAATCAAGGATGTTAGTTTAAAAGACTGCACATGATCCAAGCCATCATCTTTTCCTTTGTATTTGAAAGTTGTACCATAAACAAGGATGACAGAAGAATTGATGCCTTTTAATTGTGGTGCTGACAAAGAATATTAGGTATTTCAAGGACCGCCAAAGTAACAATTTTTTGAAGGAAATGTCAGATTGTTCTGACATTAGTGGACAAAAACTGTCAAATGTCAAACTGTCTCTGCAGTCATAGCACTTCTAAGAGGTAAGGATGATGAAACTGTCTCTCTTCCCACTGGGCATATTTTCAGCAGGAACCAGTCACTGGAGAAAGATGTTGTGCTTGGAAAGGTTAGTTTCAATGAAAGAGAGGAAGACCCCCAATGAGATGATTGACACAGTGACTACCACAATGAGTTTGAGCAGGACAGAAATTATGAGGGTGTCCAAGAAAGGACAAGGTTCAGATGTGTTGTTTATAGGGTCACTATGGGTTATAATCTGTTTCATGGCACCTAACAGTAAGGTTCATAGGCAACATCATGATGTATGGTGAAAAGATTGAAACTGTCAATAACTCGATCTTAACTTGAAGCTACAATGTATACAAATGGCACCAGGAAGTAGCAAATCAGTAGACATACTGCTCTGGAAAAGTTTGCAGTCAAAGACCTCTGCACTTATTGAGGAGCAATGATGTTAGTCTGAGAACAGGTGTGCCTGATTTAGACCATGTTCTTTTCAGTCACTTGCTCTGCATCTGAGAGCTGGACAGTGAATAAGGATGACAGAAGAATTATGCCTTTGAGTTGTGGTGTTGAAGAATAGTACTGAATATTCTTTGGACTTTCAAAAGAACAGATATGTCTTAGAGAACATGCAGTTAGAGTGTTCCTTAGAGATAAGGATAGTGAAGCTTTGTCTCACATACTTTGAAAATGTTTCCAGGACAGGATGTTTCTTGAGGAAGGGCATGCTTAAAAAGGTGAAGGGATGGTGAAGGAAAGGAAGACTCTTGGGCAGGTGGATTGAATAGTGACTTCAGCAATGAGATTGAATATGAGGAAGACACAGGATAAGATGTGGTTTAGATATGTTATTAATGGGGCTGCTACAAGTTGTAAAAGACGGTATCTAACAACAATGATTATAAGGAGTTGTACTTCTAACTCAAAGGTACACAGTTTGGATCAACCAACTGCTGCATGGGAGAAAGGTGGGTAATCCACCCCTGTGTGATTACCTAGAAAACCAACTGGAGGGTTGGCTATGAGTTGGTTCCAACTCAGTGATACATAATAAGACAACAGAGACCACTCTGATATTAAACTATGTGAAACTGTTATTTCTGTAGAACAAAAATGGTCAAATGTCAATAAGCACACAAAGCTAAATCTAGATGTAGACCTCTATATATAGTCTGTTTTGATTTGTTCTCTTTTTAGTAGAAATGAATCTATCTTTATCTGGATCAGTGACTACTCTTTAGAAAGATTACATTTTTTTATGATCCATTAAAGATTTTTATTTTTTTGTTTTTGTTTTTCTCTATTAGTTTATTTACAAAATTCAAATACAAGTATGAACAAATTTTTTCAATTTACCTCACCCCCCCATCCATCAAATTATACAACCCAATGATTAACTTCCCCTTCCCCTCCACATCCATGTCCCTCTGCTTCCAGCCTCTCCCACCCCTCCTGGATCCTTATACTCATTCTACAATAATGGTTTTATACAATATTTATCCTTGTAGGACTGAGTTAGTTTACTCAGCATAATGAACTTCAGTCCCTCCCAAGTTAGGTAATAATTTACAAAGTTATTGCTCCTGCATGCTGCATAGTAATCCGTTGTGTAAATATGCCATAATTTTTCACTCCATTTGTTTGTGGTTGAATATTTGGGTTGTTTCCATGTTTTAGTGATGGTGCATAAGGTTGCTATGAATATTGGTGTACAAATCTCAGTTTGTGCCTCACTTCTCATATTCTCGGGGTATATTCCAAGTAGTGGAATAGCTGAGTCATATGAAATTTCTATGTTCAGCTCTTTTGAGGAAGCACCAAACTGCCTTCCAGAGTGGTTGCAGTGTTTTACAATCCCACCAGCAGTGTATAAGAATTCCTTTCTCACCACAGCCTTTCCAACATCTATTACTTGCTGCCCTGTTAAACTTTGCCACTGTTGCTGGAGTGAGATAGTACCTCATTGTGGTTTTGAAATGCATCTCTCTTGTTGCCAATCATTTGGAGCATTTCTTCAGGTGTCTGTTTGCCATTCGAATATCTTCCTCTGTGAAAATTATTTCTATGTCTTTTGCCCATCTAGGGTACTGAAGAGCAACGGTGTCACTCTGGAGACTGAGGTGCGTCTGCTACAGGCTATGGTATTTTCAGTCACTTGTTATGCATCAGAGAGTTGGACAATAACTAGGGAGGATAGGAGAATCCTTTGAACTGTGGTGCTGGAGAAGAGTATTGAATGTACCACGGACTGCCAAGAAAACAAACAAATTCATCCTGGAGAGGGTTAAAACAGGCTGCTTCTTGGAGACAAGGATTCTGGGGCTTTGTCTGACAGCAGGGACCGGTCCTTGGAGAGGGACATCATGCTTGGGAGGGTGGAGGGATGGCACAAGAGGGGAAGACCCTCTATGAGGTGGATTGATTCAGTGACTGGTGTAATCGGGATGGCTATGTCAGAGGCAGTGTGACTGGAAGCGTTTAGGGCTGTTGTACATAGGATCACTATGAGTCACAAGCGACTCGATGACACATAACAACAACAACAGCCATTACCTTACCACCATGTGTTAACTTGGTTTCCAGCTTCCTCAACTGCAGACACATGGTCCACTGTTAGATCAGCATCTTCTACATCATCAACAGCTGTGGAACCAACATGAGAGAGACGGCTGGCCTCACTACTGAGAAACTGTGGCAAGAGACAGACTGGAGTTTGAATTAGAATTTATGATTTTACTTCTGGACAATAGAAGGAAGGGTTGACTTGGGACTGCTGTGAGATGAGGCTTGCTGAATAATTGAGAAAGCCAGAGATTTATTTGTGTGCTGAACTGAACCTGGGGATTTTCATTGTGCTATATCTTTTGCTTTCCCTCAACTCCACAACTTACTTCCTTTATCAACCCCATTACTTTTGCAATCAATATCAGATCTCTGAGTAATAGAAGTAGGTGCAGCAATGTGGGTGACTATTAAGGGATCGATCGTATATACTAGATGTTCTTGATGAGGACAGTTTTCCTTTGTAGAGACAGTGAAAATCAGATTTGGCCATCCCTATGTTGGCCACATTAACCTTGCTCTTTTTAGAGTCTAGGTGCATGTGCCACTATATTTCTTCCAACTTCTTTTAATGCTTCTTGGATCATTCAGTATTTTGCCTATGGCATCCTTCAGTATTGCAACTTCAGGCCTGAATTGTTTGCAATTTCTTTTATCTTGAGAAATGCAGAATGAATTCGTTTTCTGTGGTCCAACTCTTGTTCTGCTCATTGCTTCATATTTTGCATTTCTTCTATTAATGTCATTTACTTCAACAATTCTTCCCTTTGTTTTGGGCTTTTCACATTCTAGTGCAACCTTCTGAATCTCATCTGACATTCATTTAGATCTTTTCTTTCCCTTCTGTTTTTGGATTGACTTTTTGCTTTCTTCATATCCTTGATGTCATCCCTCAGCTTGTCTGGTCATCAATCTTTATTGCTTAAAGGCTCAGATGGTTTTTGCATTCAGGTAGGGAAGACTCAAGGTTGTATTTTGGTTCTTTTGGATTTGTTTTTCTTCAGCTTCAACTTGAACTTGCACACAAGCAATTGATCTGCTGCACAGTTACTGCCTTGCCTGGCTTTGATTAATATTGACTAATATTGAGCTTGTCAATTTGATTCCTGTGTAGATCATCAGGTGAGGCCCATGTATAGTTTCCACTTGTGTTTTTTTTTAAAAAAAAAAGTAATTGCAATGTACAAAATTCAACAATTTGACCTCTAGTCTCTTTTTCTGTCACCAAGTCCATAATTCCCAATTACCATTCTCTCGTCTTTGTTTTCAACTTTAGCATTCCAGGCACCAACTAGTATTAGTATATCTTGATTGCATGTTCAGGCAATTTCTGATTGCAGAAGTTGGTATAAATTGTCAATTTCATTCTCTTTGCTTTAGTAGATATTTAATAACATTTGTAGAATAAAAAAAATTATTATTGCTGCATATTGTTAGGTTGCTGTTAGGTGTCATTGAATTGGCTACACCTGTAGTGGCCCTATGAATGGCATATCTGTGCCTTGCCTTGTGCTGTGCCATCTTCACCATCTTTATTATACTTGAGATCCTTGTTAGAGTCATTGTGTAAAACCGTCTTGGTGAGGGACTTCTTTTTTACTGGCACTCCACTTTTCCAAGTATTATATCTTTTTCCATGGATTGGGCCCTCCTAACAACATGTTTAAAGTATGTGAGATAAAGGTTCACTATCTTTGCCTCAAAGGATCACCCTCTTTTCACTTTCTCTAACATAGATCTGTTTGTGTGATATTCAGTAATATTCTCTAATACCATTATTCAAAGGCATAGATTTTTCTTTTATCATCCTTATTCACTGTTCAACATTCAGATGGATAGCCAATAATTGAAAAGGTCATGATTGGATCAGATTGAATAACTAGAACGCATATTATTGAACAAAGTGGTTCAAGTAGAGCTTATGTAAATTAAAACCAAAACCACAAACCAAACCCTTTGGTATGAAGGTGATTCTGATTCATTGTGTTGTTCCAGTAGATTTCCAATGCTATAACTCTTACTAAGGAAACTTCCTGTCTTTTTTCCCAGTGGGCAGCTGGTGGATTCAGACTGCTGGCTTTTTGGTTAGTAGTCCGATATATTAGGCACTATGTCATAAATGGCTGCATATACATAGCATCAAAGTTTAAGATAAACAAGCTTTCTCACAGAGTAAGAAAGAACGAGCTGGGAGATCGATAAAAATACAATCCATAAAGATTTTGTTAAAAGATCATGTCAATATATAACAAAGCATGACAATAAGTATTTGATTGTGGTGAGGGAAAATCCACCCACGGCACTTTACTCACACTGAGCCTCACAGGATTGAGGCTAATGAACAATAAACAAAGTAATTTGTCAATAAACACTTCTGGCAATAGATGGAGAAGAAAGACATGTAGTTGGTAATACGTAATTTCCTCCAAAAATTGCCTTTGATGGGTCTTAAACTTAAGTAAAAGCTGAGAACTTAGCTTCAATGGGAGTACATGACGCCTGAGCTTGTGTAACACCAGCTACCATTATTTCCAAAAGTGAAAGGAAAAAACTCTAAATCTCTCTTTTCTAAATTAAAACTTGGTGTTTAACTGCCAAAGCAATACAAATTCAGGAAATGACCAAACTATAAAATTATTCTAAATCAGAAATGGAGCACATAGCTCCTCAATAATCACACATTCCTGGATAGTGCAGCTTGCACCCAGTTCAATTTAGTCTGCAAGTCATGGGCTTACTGGTGGTATTAAAACAGCCCCATTTTTTACTTGATATGAAATGTTTATTAGTGCAAGTAAAACTATTAAAAGAATCAATTTCTAAATCTAAACAAACCATTAAGGTGAAGGATCCCTAGTAGATATTAGGGTCAATGTCTAAATCAATAATATTGTACAGAACTAATGGCAACTCAGATGCACAGTATAAAATCCATTTTACTACAGCAAATGAAATCACTAGCAATCAAATATAATTTAGTATCACAAAAGACATGTGGCAGGCATGATAGATTTAATTCCTCTCCTCTGATTGAGGAGAAAGTAGCTCAGTTATTTTTCTAGTCACTGGAAAATAACTTGCTTCTAAAAGAAATACGAAAAGAAATAAAAAAAACGAAATACGTTTGTAGTGTGGTAAAGACAGAAATATAAAGGTATCTATAGCAGTTTAAGGTTACAGAAATGGAAATGGACGAAGGCAAGAGAATCTGAGATTCTAATTTCATCTTTTCTTCCTAGCTGACCTTAGGCAAGTCATTTGATGGCTCCTGGTTTCTACTTTTTCTTTCTTTCTCTTTCAGAATGATATGTAAAATGAGGAAATAATGGTTCCTGAGAGGAGGGTTCAATGAGCTGTAAAATGTTTTGAGAAGTGGTACAACCTCATGTGGCCAGGAGGCTTGTGTAATACTTAGATTATAGGAGAAAAGCAAAAAGGGTTCTTATAGCAAGATCATGTAGCACAAGCAAGATTTTGGACACAGAACTAAGCTCCAGCTTTTAGAGAATGGAAAGAGCCCTGGTGGTGTACTATGTAACTTGACAGGCTGATAATCAAAAGGTCAGTAGTTTAGAAGAGGTTGTGGTACTAGGGATATTATAGCTAATGTTAGATGGACCTTGACTGAAAGCAGGGAGTACCAGAGGAATGTCTATCTGTGCTTCATTTACTATGTAAAGGCTTTTGACTGTGTGGATCACAGCAAACTGTAGCTGACTCTGAGAAGAATGGGAATCCCAGAACATTTGATTGTGCTTATGTTTAACCTAGTATATAGTATAGTATAGTATAGTATATTAGTATATTAGTAAATTAGTATATATTTATTAATAATATTATATTTGATATTATATCTTGCCTCCAGAAGCCCTATGAACCTGGAGAAAGGATGAAAGCTATACAAATGTACAGGTCTTTCTTTCATAGGGTCACTATGAGTCCCCTATGATTCGATGGCACTTAACAACAGCATAGAGAGAGAGATCAATTGGCCTAGTGGACAGAAAGTGATGCTACCATTGGACAATTAAAACAGACATTCGGATGGCGGGGAAGAAGAACAAACTGGGGAGGAGGGTAGAGAGAATGGTGCAGCAATGAAGGAATGAAAACCCAAAATCCCTGTAAATGTTCATTAAAACTAATAAAATTTAATAATAATAAAAAAAAAAGAAAGTGATGCTACCAAGCCAAAGGTGGGTAACTCTAATTTGTGGCCCTCAGGCCTGTTTTAATTGTTTTTGGTCAAACATTCTTCTAGGTCGTATAGGTCTGGTCTGTCCACTTTCTGTGCAGAGGTATCTCGTGGTTGCTGTGAAGCTGAACACTGTGACACTGAAGTGTCAAATGTGATAATGGTTACCCATGGTAGAGAGTGTTTGGTCGAGCTCCCCAATTAAAACAAGCTTGGACACAGGAGTGGCAGCCACTTCCGAAATAGCTTGCCTCTGGAAATCCTATGAGCCTGGAGGAAGGATGAAAATTATATGAGTGTTCAGGTCTTTCGTTCATAGGGTTGCTATGAGTCACCTATGTCTCAATGGCACTTAACAACACCACCATACCAAATATCACATGCAAGCAAAATACTACCAAAGACCATTAATAAACAGATAGTACATAGACAAAAAATGCCCAGAAGTTAAAGCTGGATTTAGAAGAGGTTATAACAAATGGCAATTTGTATACCAATGTTTATAACAGCATTATTCACCACCACAAGAACATGGAAACAGCCTAAATGTCCAACCACAAATGAATGGATTGAGAAATTACGGTACATTCACAGAAAGAAATACTATGCAGCATGCAAGAGCTATGATTTTGTAATTTATGAACTAACTTGGGAGGGACTGAAGAGCATTATACTGAGTGAATTAATTCAGTACCACAAGGATAAATATTGTCTAAAACGATTATTATAGAATGAGTATAAGGATCCAAGAGGGGTGAGGGAGGGTAGAAACAGAGGGATGAGGGTGTGCAGGGGGAGGGGAGGATTAATTATGAGGTTGTACAGTTTAATGGGTGGGGGTGAGGGAAATGGAAATAATTTGTTTTTGAAAACAATATATTAGAATTTTGTAAATAAACTAGTAGAAAATTTTAAAAAAGAGGCCGTAAGAATGTCATAAGAATGTCTATTTGTGTTTTATTGATGATGAAATGGCATCTGACTTAATGGATCATAATAAATTATGGCTAATATTGAGAAGACCAGGAATCCCAGACCACTTCATTATGCTCATGCAAAATCAAGAAGCTATTGTGGGTACAGAACAAGAGAATATTTCACATTTTAAAGTTAAAAAAGGTGTGCTTCAGGTTGTATCCTTTCACCATACCTATTCAATCTGTGTGTGGAGCAAATTATTCTACAAACTGGACTCTATGAAGAAGAATATGACAGCAAGATCAAAGAAACACTCATCAATAACCTATGTTATGGAGACGCAACTTTGCTTGTTGAAAGTGAGGAAGACCTGAGCACTTGCTTCCAGAGATCTAACCCTGCAGCCTTTAATATGGATTGCATCTCAATGTCAAGAAAATAAAAATTCTTACCACTGACTTATACACAACAAGATAGATTCTAAAAAAAAGATTGAAACTGTCAACAATTTCATCTTATGTGTATCCACTATCAACACCCTTGGTTAACAGCAGTCGAGAGATAGAAAGTGTATTGCAGTGGGAAAGTCTTCAGTCAGAAATCTCTCCAATTAAGGAACAATGGTATAAGTTTGAGGATGAAAGTGTACCTGATTCAGGCCTTGGTCTTTTCAATCTCTTACTATGGATCTGAGAACTGGACAATGACTAAGGAGGACCGAATAAGATTTGATGACTTTGAGCTATGGTGGTATAGAAGAGCACTGCATATTTCATGAATTTTCAAAAGACAAACATATATGTCGTGGAAAAAATCTAGCCAGAGTGCTCCTTAGAGGCAAGGATGACAAAGCTTCATCTTGCACACTTTGGTCATGTTGGTAAAAGAAGATACTCTTTGGAGAAGGACATCAATCTTGAAAAGGTGGAGGATGACAAAAGAGAGGAAGACCTCCAATCAGACGGATTAATACATTGACTCCAACAATGGGCTTGAGTATGTCAGAGTTTGTGAGGTTGGCACAGGATAGGATAGGATAGGATTCAAATCTGTTGTTGTTTGTAGGGTGTCTTTGAGTTGCATTGGATTAAAGGGCACCTAACAACAACAATAAATGCCAAATATGATATTATCAAGTGACAAATGTTAAGAAGCTGTGCTATAATCCTAAAAGGCATGCAGTTCAAATCCACCAGTTTCTCTGTAGGAAAAGGATGGGCAATCTCTTCCCATGCAATTAACTGTCATTGAAAACCCACTGAAGGGTCAGCTAAGGTTGGTTCTAACGTGATGGTATACGACAAGAAAATAATGACAGGATATTGAAGATAGATAATAAAAACTGGTTTACATGGGTTTTATTTCTCATAAAAACTAGTTTTAAGTGAAGTAAATTATTTACACACATTTCTTCTACAGTATTCTTTGCTTGCAAATTTTCAATTTTTTTAAATGAAACATCTAATTAACTAAATAATATTAATCCCTTTAGCTAAACTCTTGGGAGATGAAGCTTCTATTGGGAACAATGATTTATTCCTCAATATAATGAAATTGATTTTTTTAGTACTTTACTCTTATGGTCTAGGTAACCCAGTGTCTTCTAGGCTAATAGTTACTTCTTGAGCTTATATAGCATGTAATTCTTACAAATATAAGTCACAGTAAATTGCAAGTCAATTGTTTAACCTTTATAGCTCAGTTTTTCAATTTGCAAAATAGTGATAATTAGATTTTTATTAGAAAGGATTAAAGAAAGGGAGAAAGGAAAGGCAAGAAACCAGGTATCAGATTTGATTGTGATGTATGGTAAAATAGATATGTTAGCTGCATTAAAGCACTCTGTTAACTTTGTGGTAAGGAGCTGTGCTGTGGCCTTAAGACAAAAGGTTCAGACCTACCAACTGCTCTGAGTTAGAAAGATGAGTAATCTACTGTGTATTTAAATTGCTGTGTGGTTGGTCTCTCTCTCACACACACAGCGAAGGGCTGTTTTTCAAAGGACCTAAATTTCTCAAAGGAAATTGGAAGAGAAGGGAAAAACAGTTGCGCCAAGGTGATAGTACCTCTGATAGAAGTCAGGATGGGGGTTACATCAGGAAGGAAGCCAGATCTCAGGAATGCAAGGGGGCCAAACCACAAGGGAGCGCTGGGCTCCTGGGCGGGGCGAGGCTATAACCAGTCTCAGGAGACAGGAACCAATAAAGGCAGTGTGCACTTGAGGGTTGTTTCCTTTGTCTGCTGAAAGTGTGCCAAAACATTTGACTCCCACCCTGATTTTCCAGGGGTGCTCCCTTCTCTTTTCTCTAACTCTTTTGCATGACCTGTCACTCTTGGACAAGCTATGCCTTTGTTGCATTACCTTAATAAACCTTTTTCACTTGTTTTGCTAAATTATCTCTGTATGTGTGTCAGTTCACTTATTTACAGTCACCTCAAATCACTCCTTCACGGGAAATATTAGCAAGGGGGAGAAGAGATAAAGAGAACACTAATTTTGGCACATTTCCATTTTCAGCTTCTGAAAACCTGCTGGAGCATCAGTGATGAGTTGGTTCTGACTCAATAGTACATAACAACAACATGCATGTATAAAATGTGTATAGGAAATGATACTATGCTTAGAAAGGTAGAGAGTGCAAATAAAACCGAATTTTTAATAAAACTCAAACACATAGCCATTGAGTCAGAACCGACTCACAGCTGACCCTCCATTACGTTTTCAGAAGCTGAAAATTGCAGAGGGAGGAGGCCCATCTCCTGGGGAGAGCTGGTAGATTCAAATTGCCTGGCTTTGGATTGTCAGAGCAACTCCTAACCTCTAGGCCACTAGAGCTCAAATAGGGAGAATAATACTAAATCAACCAAAAAATTCATTGAATATGCAAAGGCATTTGTGGATCACAACAAACTGGGGCTGACACTGAAAAGAATGGGAATCTCAGAACACTTGATTGTGCTTATGTAAAACCTATTCTTGGTCCAGGAGGCTGTCGTCTGGGCGGCTGGGCTCTATGAGGAGAAGTATGGCATCAGTATTGGAGGTAGACTCATCAGCAATCTGCATTACGAAGATGACACAAACCTGCTTGCTTAAACTGAGGAGGACCAGAAGCATATGCTGCAGAAGGTCAAGGACTGCAGCCTTCAATATGGATTGAAACTCAATATCAAGAAAGCAAAGATTCTCACCACTGTGCCTATTAACAGCATCATGATCCATGGTGAAGAGATTGAGTTTGTTGACAGCTTGGCTCAATAATCCACTCTCTTGGAACCAGCAACCAGGAAAGTAAAAGACGAATTGCATTGTGAAAGTCTGTTCTCAGAGACCTCTCCAAAGTACTGAAGAACAATGATATCAGTCTGGGGACTAAGGTGTGCCTGATACAGACTTTGTTCTGTGCAATTACTTGCTATGCATCAGAGAGCTGGACAATAACTAGGGATGATAGAAGGAGAGTTGATGCTTTTGAGCTGTGGTGCTGGAGAAGAGTGTTGAGTATGCTATGGACTGCTAGGAGAACAAACAAGTTCGTCCTGGGGAGGATGAAGCCAGGCTACTCCTTAGAGGCAAGGATTCTGAAGCTCCATCTGATATATTTTGGACATGTTGCAAGGTGGGATCAGTCCTTGGAGAGGGATGCCATACTTGGGAGGGTGGAGGAACAGCGCAAGAGAGGAAGACCCTCAATGAGATGGATTGATTCAGTCACCAGGGAAATGGGGATAGATGTACTGGAGAAAATAAGATTGGCAAGGAATAGAGCAGAGTTTAGGGCTGTTGTTCATAGAGTTGCTATGAGTCACAGGTGACTCAATGGCACATCCACAACAATAAAAGAAATTATAAATAAAAATAGTACTTTAAGTAAATAACAGTTTTCTGGCTGCATAGATATAATAATAAAAAATCATGGTGTTACACAATCTATCAATTTGTAAAGACATTGCTGGTGAATGACGGATAAGCAGCACAGGACATACTGACAACTAAATAAAAACTACAGATATTTTCAATCTAAACCCTCTGGCTGATGAGAAATTTCTTCAGGTTTTTTTCTGATTTTCATGCATCCTTCACCAACAATTTATAGTAGTAACCTGGAACTGTCAAGAGATTGTATCAGTGGTAGAAACTTTACAATCTAGTTCCATGAAACATATTGCAAAGATTCCACTATTAACTTTTAAAAATTTGATAGAAACAGTTATAAAAAAGATGAAGGAAAAAATAATTCAGGAAAGTGACAAAATGTGAAATGACCTTTTTAATAAAAACTATCAAACAAACCAATCAGTTTTTTGCTTTTGAGTTTTTTTATTTTTTGCTTTTGGGTGGTGTTTCGTTTTGTTGCCTTAGAATATCACATCTTTTGCATCAGTATAACTTGTTCACAGCTTTTTAAATTTGTGTACTATATTATAGGCAACCATAGTGATTCATCAAAAGAATTTTATGCATGTGACTTTATCTTACTAGACTGTAGATAAAAGCTAGACCAGTCAGATCACAGTAGATCTTGGAGGGAAGGTAGAGGGGAGTAACACAAACATGTATGATGAGGGGTCATGGCATAGCTGTATAATGGCAAAGTGTTTGGATTTGTGCCCCTAACAAGACAGTAGAACTATGCTACTATTGGTACTTTCAGATACTAAATGTAATGCCTTAAAACAAAACTGTTACATAAGGTCTAAAAACAATAGTTTAAGTAATAAAGAGAGTGAACTAACTCAGTCACATAAGGATCAATATTGCATAAGACCATTATTGTAGAATGAGTATAAGGATCCATCAAGGGTGGGAGAGGCTGGAAGCAGAGGGATGTGGATGTACAGGGGGAAAAGTGGATTAACCATTGGGTTGTACAGTTTGATGGGTGGGGGGTGGGGTGAGGGAAATTGAAAGGATTTGTTCAAATTTGTATTTGAATTAGTAGAAAAAAAATTGTAAATAAAAAAAAATTTGCCCTCTTTAAGAGCTATCTACAGTGTATAATAGAGAAAAGTGACAACAACAGCAATGCAGAAGATTAAGAAGGACATTTAGGAGACAGTGAATTTATGTTAATAGGGAGGACCAATCAGAAAATGAGAATGACAATAGTTACATAGCTTGAAGAATCAAAGAGACTTTGTTGTTGTTGTTGTTAAGTGTCTTCGAGTCGCAGGTGACTCAGAGCGACACTATGAAGGAAAGTCTTCAACACTTGGGTGTCTTTCATCCGCTCTCCAGGTTCATAGGGTTTCTGGAGGCAAGCTATTATGGAAGTGGATGCCACTCCTCCTTCCAAGCTTGTTTTACTCGGGGAGCTCCAACCCATTCTCTGTCCGCATTGGGTAGCCAACCATTAACACATCTGACACATCAGTGTCACAGTGTCCAGCTTCACAGCAACCAAAAGTGACCACGGTACGGCAACTTGTACACCTGGGCTATACGACCTAGAGGAATGTCTGGACAAAAACAATGAAAGACAGGCCTGAAAGCCGAGGATTAAAAGTCACCCACCTTTGGCTTGGTAGCATCGCTTTCTGTCCACTGGGCCAACTGATCTTTATGTTGTTGTTGTTGT
>NW_006400082.1:697423-735313 GCF_000299155.1 Elephantulus edwardii | reverse complement strand
TTCGCATTAGCACGATTAAATGTTCTGGGATTCCCATTCTTCTCAGAGTCAGCCACAGTTTGTTATGATCCACGCAGTCATATTAGAATATAAAATATCCGTGTCTTTGTATAGTACTAATAGAAAATTTTAATCTAGTATATTTTTAGTGTATATCCTCAAGAAACACAAAACAAAATATTTTAAAATTTCTGTTTGATTACAGAGAATTTGGAAATCACATGAAAAGCACAATCATTTGTAATTTAATCACAAAAAGCATTATTATTTTTTTCTCTCTAACCTGATTTTTTTGTTGTTTATAACCTTCAATTCAGTATCATCAGTCAAATTATGACTCAAAGTGACACTACGGGACAGAATATAAATTCCTGAAAGGGTTTCCAAAGCTTTAAATTCTATGGAAATAAACTTGTCTTTCTCAATGTTACAGCTAAATGGTCATCCCTTCTGTTAGCAGGCAAATGCACTAGATAGTTAATACATTTCTTTTATTCATAAAATGCATTATTCCCTATAGCTTGTTTTTCTACTGACTTAAAATGAGTAATTTTTCATAATTCTTTTAAACCATTGTTGTTGTTGTTATGTGCCATTAAGTCCCTTGTGACTCACGGAGACCCTATGTACAACAGCCCTCTACCTTCCTCTATCCTGTGCCAATCTTCCATATCATCGAGGGTCTTTCTCTCTTATACTGTTCCTCCACCCTCCCAAGCATGCTGTCTCTCCCCAAGGACTGGTCCCTCCTTGCAACATGTCCAACGTATGTCAGACGAAGCTTCAGAATTATTATTTGAAATGTGTAGAATAGTTTTATTATTTTTCTAATGTTAAATTCTTCTTACGTTCTTGGATAAATTATTTCTGGTGTTAGTGTATTATTCATTGAATATCCTACTAAATTAAATTTGCTAAAATCTCTGTTCATAAGGGAAAATAATTGGTTGTTTCTTTTTTGTATGAGTCCCACTTTTAAAAAATATATTAGGCTTATATAAAAGTCACTAAATTAATTGGAATTTTTTTCATATTTATCTGTGCTCTGGAAAATCTTAACTAATGGCTAAATAAACATTCTTGGGGCTTCTGGTTCCATGAACATGTTTTCAAATTTTAGCCTAGAACACTCCTACGACACATACCTGGGTTTTGCTAAATAAAAATACAAGAAACTCTAAAGTTAAGTATACAGCCTTGCTTCAAAGAAAGAAAGATAAACCTTCCATTTTCCAGAACTAAAGAATGTTTTCTGCAAGTTAGAGCAGTAAATAAGTGAGTTAATGCCACACAATCAGTTAACAGAGGCAGGAGGTGGTTTCCAACCTTAAGTAGTGTGACTTGTGCTTTGATGTCTCTTCAGAGTTCTGAGATGAAGCTAAGGATCCCTACCTAGTTGGCCTTTGATATTGTTTATTTCGCATAAAGCTGGAGCTCAAATTTCTCTAACAGAGTTGCTGGGTATTTGAATTCCTAATCTTTTGGTTAGAAGTAGCCTGACACTTAATATTTAAATAAATTTAAAATGTTTGGCATAATTTCTATAGTATCTCTGAAATAAGCAAAAGTGCATAATTCCAAATAAAGAATGAAAGAAAGGAGACAGGCTAAAAAAAAAAAGGCAAAAACTTGAAACAAATAGAAAACATAAAGTAGAATGTTAAATAAAACACAAAGTAGTAAGAAATTACATGAAAAAATAAATAGACCAAGTGTTCCAAGTAAACAACAAAGATTCCTAATTGACTGAAGAGAAAATATCTAGTGTTTAACAGAAATATTTCAGAGAGCTGAAAGTTAAGGAAAAGAAAGGAAATTATACTTTATGTAATTTAACCAAAGAAAATTGAGGTAGCAATATTGTGTGTTTGTGAACTGTGGAGTTGAAAGGGACACACAGCTGATCCTGAAATGGATTTTAAGAGGTTATAAGATGCAAGGAGGAGATTGCTTAACTTTCTCCCATGGAGCAGCTGGTAGAATTGAACTGTGTTTCTTTGTGGTGCACTAGGGAGCATTGATCAGGTTACATGTGAGGTACTAAACTCAGCATTGAACCACATACCCAAGGTCACAAACATGAAAGTTGCCTGTCTGAAGAAGCCAGGCGAGAGTAGGCGGCTTCTGCTTGCTTCTGCTGCCATGCTGATCCTGTACCGTCTTAAAATCACAGTTGGAGTGGGAGTAGGGTGCAATGGAGTATCATTTAGAGATTGCTCCTGGACACTGAAATTAGAGGCATTCTCAACTTCATGATTGCCTCTGGATTCTCCTTCCCTTCCCTACCCCTCTGAATCTCACCTTTAGTGCTAAGTTTGTGGTAAAAATCAACAGGAATCCAACTCCTACAGAAAAGTGGAAGGAGTACTTGCCTTTCCACACTTTTTCCCAGACTACCAAGTGGCATTTTCTCTTCATTTGATTTTAACCACCTAGAGTTCAGTTACAGACTCCCCAGTTGGTTAGACTCGATCATTTCTAGACCGCCAAACATGTAGGGGTCAGCAACAAGCTTGAGTAGTCCACACTTTCTGTCCACTGGTCACAGATTTGGAGCTCTTTTTCACTATCCTTTCAGGGTGCCAGCCTCAAGTTTGGGGGAGTCTACTCAAAACCTGTAATTCTGAACTACTGGCTTCCCCCAATGCATCATCCCATAGGTTTGTTGACTCATTACAAGGAAACTCACAGCTTTCACCATTCTATTATAGTTGTTATGTCTTATGTAACATTTATAATATAACTACACAAATATATACCTGAAAAAAAAGCAGAGTTCTCTTCTAGCAGGGGTCTTTGGCACAGGACTGTCATTGTCACCAGCATCAAGCCACCTTCTTATCAAACCAGGTTGCTTTTGAGACTGGGGGTCTTTTATAACATTACGTACTCATGATTAGGGCCTAATCACATATGCAAGACTGGGTCCTTAATGAATGTTAAATAATGATTGATTGCCTCATAGGAAGTTGCAAGGTGAAAAGTGTGGTCTCTACTCATTGGTATGTGTTTTAAATGTGGTTTGACTGATTTCTTTTAAAACAAAAACTCTTTGATCACTAGAGGAGTTTTAAGGAGTTATCTTTCAAATACCAGAGAGAAAATCCAGATGGAGTTCTTTATCCCACAATAGCTTACAGGGAAATAAAAACAACCTAAATATCTGTCAATAAACTAACTGGTAAACAAGATGTGATACATATATAAAATGGAAATATTATTCAGCCATAAAGAGAAATCAAGTCCTAATACATGCTACAATGCAGAGAAATCTTTAATGCCTTTTGAACCCTTGGACTACATGGGTTTAAATATCAAGGATCCAATTATATGCAGATATTTTTTCCCAAAAGACTTTGTGATAATAATTATCTCCAAGTAAGTGTTCATATTTCTCTTTCTCTTTCACTTTCCTTTTTTTTTTCTCTTTCACTTTTCATTACCATCCGGTTGGAACTGACTCCTACTTGACCCTTCACTGGGTGCTGAATTGAAGGGAGATTTCTCCTGAGGAGCAGATGATGGATTTGAACTGCTGGACAAGGGCAGTCTGTTTGTTAGCAGAAACTCCCTATGAATCACACTGGCTTAAATTACATTACCAAAATAAAAAGTGATCTCTTGTCTTTCTTGTCTCTTTTTTTCATCATGTTTAGTGCGATACTGTAAATGCTGGGACCCGTAAAAAGCACAACTAGTGAAATTAGGAATATGTTCCCAGGAAGCAGAGAAAGTCATGACACCCCAGGAAAAAGTTGAGTGACTTGGTATGGACCACAGATTGAAGTCCACAGCAGCTGTTGTCCTCCAAACAAGATGCATGAACTCAGTACAAGGACCATTGTCTAGAAAAAGGAAATCAGTGAAGCTCCTACTTTTGTTATACCAACAAGCATGGGACCATTGAACTTCTAGTGAAATGTCTTTTTTTCCTTGTACTGGAAATGTAGCTTTTATGAAGCTGCAGTACATAATGCATACATACAACATGAAAAAGAAATGTTACCCAACTGTTTGTTGGGTAATGTTCTAGTCAACAGTAGACTATTAAGTAAAGTTTTGAGGAGTCAAAATTTATACATGAATTTTCACTGGCAAGTGAAGTAGAGATCGACATATTTGACTTTTCCATAACTCAAGTGTCACACATATATACGTTGTTCAGGTATGCATATGAAGATGTTAAGACCATAAAGAAAGCAAGGAAACTATTTTCATGAAATATCTTGACATTGGTTTTCTGTAGAAGGGAGCTGAATTCAACTAGAAGGATTCTATGCAGTAATTCTTTAGTCTGATAATGACATTTTTTGACTTGGTGGTGATTGTAAAAGTTTCATTTACAATATTTTTATTATATATTAATTGTTTAGTTGATACTTCATATACATGGCAAGGAATTCTTAGGTGTTACAAATGGCTAGGGACTTTTAACCAAAAAATTGTCACTACAAACCCACTCAGAGACATTGTAGAAGACAGGCTTATCTCTGGAAGGTCAGGCCCTGTAATACAATTCAGTTTTGTTCATGTATGGTTGCCTTGAGATGAAACCAATTCTCTGACAACAAGCAATAATGCATAGGTTTCATAATGAAAGTAAAAGTGTGAAGGACTGCTACATAGAAAAATTTTCATATTATTTCCACTTGTGGATGAAGTCAAGAGTGAAATTGGAAAGGACAGATAAAAACACATTAGATATTATTGTAAATGCTCTTTTCCTTAGATTGGTAGGCAGGAGACACAAAAACTTTATTCTTTTAATGTTCACCGAGCTCTAGTGGCTTTGTGACAAGAAGCTGTACTGCAATCCCAAATCCACCAGCTGTTCTGTGAGAAAAGGCTGGGTAATCTCTTCCTGTGCAACTACTGCCTCTGAAAACACACTGGAGGATCAGTTATGAGTCAGTTTAGACTCTACGATACACAACAATAACAACACGTTATTTATAACCTGTTTGCTGAAACTGAGGATGACATGACGTGCTTGCTGCAGAAGGTCAAAGACCACAACCTCCAATATGAATTGAACCTCAATATCAAGAAAACAAAGATTCTCACCATCGGGCCGATGATAGATTCTCACCATTGGACCATCATGATAGATGGTGAAGAGATTGAAATTGTTAACAGCTTTAATTTGCTTGACTCTACAATCAAAATGCTTGGTACCAGCAGCCAGGAAATGAAAAGAGGAATTGGGAATGTTGGCTGTCAGGGACTCCTCCAGAGTACTGAAGAGCAACAACATTAGTCTGGAGACTAAGATGCACCTTATTCTGGCAATTCTTTCCAATTATTTGCTATGCATCAGAAAGCTGGACAATAACTCGGGATAATAGAAGAAGAATTGATGCCTTTGAGTTGTGGTGCTGGAGAAGAGTGTTGAATCTACCATGGACTGCTGAAAGAACAAACTGATTACTCCTAGAGAGGTGAGACCAGGCTGCTCCTTGGAGGCCAGGATTCTGAGGCTTTGTCTGACATAATTTGAACATATTGCAGGGTGAGACCAGTCCTTGTAGAGCGACATCATGCTTGGGAGTTTGGAGGGACTGTGCAAGAGAGGAAGACCCTTGATGAGATGGAGTGATTCAGTGACTGAGGTAATGGAGGTAGGTATGTCAGAGCCAATAAGATTGACATAAGATAGCGCAGGGCATAGGGCTTTTGTAGAGTTGCTGTGAGTCACAGGCAACTTGACACATAACAACAACAAACATATATTTGACATCTTTTTGGCACCTACTCAGTGTTTTAAGAAAACATTTATTTTCTAAATAAGTAATAATATCTAGTGACCGCAGAAAGTCAAACTGTTATGCGGCTTTCAAAATTGTCTTACTGATGTCACTGTAGGGGAAAAATTAGGATGCTCAATTAAACTTGATATCAGTTGAAAGTTTTTAGCCTCTTTTGTTCAAATATTGGATGTGGCATAGCTATACTAAACTATATTCACTGCTTAATGGAAATTCCAAATTAACTAAGACATCTTTTCTTTTTATTTACTAAATCTGACAATCCCATTAATTATCCATGCTTGAACAACTTTCCTGTTCCATATCCTCATTCATTGCAAAGATTAGTACACTCATTGAAGACTTTATATTTAATGACCTCTTGCAATTATCAATTGCTCCTTTTTTTCAGCAAAGGACTGTGCACAACAAATTTATTCATTCCTTGAACATTGCCACCTAAATATGTCCAAGAATGAACTCATTATCTGTCTCTAAAACAAGATAATGATTTCCCTTTGAACTTCTATATTTGTGTCAATGATACTGTCTTTAGATTCTCAGTTGCAAGCAATAGAAATTCAACTGGACCAAACTTAGTCAAATGAGAATTATGTTTTATGTGATTGACTTGAAGAATCAGGGCTTTGGAGGAAGGGAACCAACTCCACCAGCACTCTCTGTCATCACAATCTTTCTCTGCTTTTCATCCTCAATCTGGTTAGTCTTTAACACTTCTCAGTATTATCTTCCCAAAAGGGAGCCCTTGTAGCCTAATGACAAGAAGCTGCACTGTGATCCTGAAGACATGCATTCAAATCCACTAGCTGCTCTGTGGGAGGATTGGCAATCTCCTCCTGTGTGACTAATTGCCTTTGAAAACCCATTGAAGGGTCAACTATGGCTCAGTTCTGACTCAGTACACAACAACAACAACAATACCCTCTTTTAAATTATAGCCAAGCTTTCCAATAGCCTAGGTTATTCTGTTTTTTCTTCTCAACCAGTCTTTGGTTTAAAACTGTTTTCAAACAGTTTAGGTGTTGGGCTAGGTACCAACGTGAAGAAATCTACTATGTCCTGCTGTTCTCTGCCCAGTATTATAAGTCACTGTGGTGGTCTCATTCTGTGCCACTGAGTGGATCTCAAATTACAGTGACACCATGTAACAGCCTAGCATTGTCCCATAAGGCATTCTAGGCTCTACGGACAGGATACATTACATGTGGTGTTGTTAACTGAAAGGTCAGCTGTTCAAATCCAACAGTTGCTCATCAAAATAAAGATGAACAATCTTCTACAGAGGTTTATGGGCTCAAAAACTCAACAGAGAGTTATTATGAACTAGCTTCAATTTAATGATAGCGAGAGTGGAAATATTTATAGGAGAAAATTGCTGAGTCTTTTCTTCCATAGAGCTGTTGACTGGGTTCAACTTGCCAACCTTTTGGTGAGTCATGCTCTTCTTAGCTGTGACACTCCTTTATGGACTCGTATATAAATTATTTAATCTTTAGGACTTAAATGTCCTTATTTGTAAACTTCCTTTTAAGCCAATTTCTCTGGAGTCAGAGCCCAAGTCACGTATTTTGAAGCAATTAATTTCCTTGGAAAATGCTATCAGGAGAAAAAAGGTAGAGAAGCTGTAAAAACAGCAATGACAACATGGCTGAGTCTGACTGGTACTAACTCTCCAAAGGGGAGTTCATCAACATCCTCGGCACAATATCACTTCTCAGTAGGTGAGACATATTCCTGACACTCCTGCACCTCTTTCTACTAATTCCAACACAAATCCTACTCTTCTATGGGTCTAAAATCCATTGCAGTAGGTCAAAGACTACACAGAACCACACTCAGGATTATGGGGTTTATTAAAGAAGTTAACAGGATCCAATTTCTCAATCAATTAGCTTCTGAAGTCTGTTCATAGGCCCTTCAGTCTTCAGTCTTGAGGCCTTAGGCCAGTGTTACAAAGCTCCCTTAGCCCTGCTGATCACAATATTTCCTCTCCTAGTTCTACAGCAATCTTGGGTGAAGGCTGCTAGTTCTGGTTCAATGGCGTAAGAGTGCCAAGGTCAGCTGTCTCACATCAGGTCTCTGGATTTCTACTGTTGTTGCTGCTCTCCTGTACCTGTAGCTGGATCAAGAATATCTGTCCCCCAGAAGTGCACTGCATTTTGGGTGGGGGGGGGTGTGTTGGCGTTTTGGTTTTGGGTGGTTTTTTCTCTCCTTTTCTTTTTTCTTTGCTGGTAAGATTCTTTCATGGTGAGATTCTCAAAATCTGCTGATATCTGCTTAGTTTAAAGTTGAGATGGCTAATCCTCTTGTGGATAGATTAAAACATTCTTTTTGTACGATCCACCTATCCATGTGGCAAAGTTAAAGTCAATCAATGGCAGCCATTTTGAATGATAATCTCCTCATACACAGAAGCAAAACAGTGCTAGGAAAGAGTTGAAGAACTGGCATCAACTACAGTTTAGATTCTGCCTGATTCCATAGGAAGCTCTGGGTAATGAATTGCACACAAAGTTAATTCTAATTTAAAGCAAGGGAAATGACCTTGGTACGCTGTGTTAGTTGGTGGTAGGCTGCAGCTACTACTTGAAAACATGGCTTTGAGTACCAATAATTTCCTAGGCATGTAGCTCTTGTTTTGTCAAGGGTAATCTGGAGCATATTGAAGTCATTAAGGGTGGTTTCATCTAGAATCTGGGAAAAGAATACAGGGACACTGGGTAGAATGTTAATAGTTCCTATGATGGATTTTAACCTACCCTGTGGCTCTGTTGTAACTATTGGATTAATGAGTACATACCAACTGCTTAGATCTTTGTCAGTCATGAAATAAATAATGAATGATACAGTAGGAACGAGCTTTGGTGGTCTAGTGTGTAATATTTTTGGCTACTACCTTTGTTGGATATTTTAATTCATCAGGTACTCTTCAAGAGAAAGATGTACAATCTCATACCGTAATGATTCATAGCCTCAAAAATCCCAATGGAGAGACGCTAAGAGTCAGATTCAAGTCTATGGTAGTAGTAGGAGGTTAGGATTGTCATTACTTTTCATTTTTGTAGTGCTTATTCTTTCTGTGTTTTCTTTTTAATTGTCCTTATTGTTGGTGTTAAATACTTCTGTTCATACAAATAATATAAACATGTTGATAATTGTAGAGGAGCTTCAGGCCTTTTGTCCATAGTGTCACTATGATTTGTGCTCGACTTGAAGGCAATCAGCAACAAACAGCTCAAATAAAATAGACGTAAAGATTCATAACAAAGCCTCACTTCTCTCATATTTCAATGCTACAGTCTAGATCCAATCACTTGCAGACCTTGCAGAATTTTTTATACTGTCTGTCTCTATTTATTTATGTTCTTGGTTCATGATGCCTCAGTTATACACCGTTTCTCAGCCTTTTGACTAAGATCAAGAGTAGCATAATGTATAAGTTATAAGCATGACCTATTACCCCCCTTTTTTTGGTTTGGTTTTCTATTATGAGTCTTGGAGACACAATAGTTAAATGATCAACTGCTAACCCAGGGTTAGAGATCCAAAACGTATAGCCATTCTGTAAGAGAAAGCCTCCGTGATATGCTGCATAAGGATGATAAGCCTAAAACCATGTTATAACAGGTCTTCTTTCTTCATATGGGACATTATGAGTCAAAACCAACTTGACAGAACTCAATAGCAGCAATTGTGAATGAACGCTCATAAGCCACGCCTCACTTTCTCTGTCACATCTTCATAATGGAATTATTTTACAGTGTTTTTATGAATCTGGAAATGTTGCTTACACTTTCCTTTTGCCCTGTAAGCTAGGTAGCATACTGTGACTTTACTTCATACTTTATAGACATATCAAAGGATAAATGGTTTATTTTACCCTCATTTACATGGAACTCCATCCCCAGGCCTTCACATGTCTGAAAAGTCCTTCTTCTCTGACGATGATATTTTGTCTGATTTTGTTCTTGAAGACTGTTTTCTTCCAGAATTTAAAAGCCATTGCTGTTGGGAAGAGCCTTCATTTTTGTTTCTTTCCTTCTGCCTTGTTTTTATTTAGTTTTGTGTTTAGATTTCTGTGGCCTAGTGGCAAGAAGCTGTTCTGCAATCTCGAAGGAACACAGTTCAAATCCCACCAGCAGCTCCACAGAAGAAGGATGGGCAATCTCCTCCCATGTGATTAACGACCTCTGAAAACCAGCCAGAGGGTCATCTATGGGCCAGTTCAGACTCGACGGTACACAGCAACAACAACATAAAGGAGCTTTGGTGACCTAGTAGTACTGAAAGCATATGGTTTGGATACATTAGCTGCTCCATGTAAAAAAGATAGACAGTCTCCTCAAGTGTGATTTACAGCTTCTAAATATCTGCTAAAGAGTCGGCTATGAGTTTATTTTGGTCCAATGACAGCTAACAACATGCATAGCATAAAATGAAGAAAGTGTGTGTGTCGTTGGAGGGTCACGACTCACTGAACCTATTTTTCATCCATTCTGCACACTTGCACCAGCAGTGAATAAGGGTTCCAGTTTCTCCACAACCTCACCAGCATTTGTTGCTTGCTGTTCTGTTAAACTTTGCTATTCTTACAGGCGTGAGATGACATCTCATAGTTGTTTTGATTTGCATCTCTCTTAGATCTAGGGATTTTGAACATTTCTTCATGTGCTTGTTGGCCATCTGAATGTCTTCTTTGATGAAGTGTCTTGTGCCCATTTTTCTATTGGATTTTTTACCTTTATCTTGTTGTGGTGCTCAAGTATTTCATAAATTCTGGATATAAGTCTCTTATCTGATATGTCATCATCAAATTCTTTTCCAATCTGTATCTTCCCTTTTTACCCTGTTGGAGAAGTTTTTGGATGTGCATAGGGATTTGATTCTTAGAAGGTCCCATCTATTTTATCTTTTCCTGGTTGTAGGTTTTTCAGGATACTTGGAAGACTGTTTATGTTGTGGATTAGGAGTACTAGAGTTTTTCCAAGCTTTTCTTTAATGAAGATTATTGTCCTTGGTTTTAGTCCTAAGTCCATGATCCACCTTGAGTTGGTTTTTGTATATGGAGTGAGGTGTGGATCTTGCTTGAGTCTTTTGCAGATACTTTTCCAATTTTGCCAACACCATTTGTTTAAAAGGCTGTCATTTACCCACTTAACTGATTTCATCTTCTTGTCAAAAATCAGTTGACCATAGATAGATGAGCTGATTTCCGGGTTCTCAATTCTATTCCATTGATCTATGTATCTGTCATTATACCAGTACCAGTCTTAACCACCATGGCAGTGTAGCTGGCTACATATTTTTTTATTATAGATTTTTAAAAAATGTTTTTCTTTTCTAAACTAGGGCTATTTGTTTGTTTGTTTACCTTTGGTAAAAATCCAAACCCATTAACAGCAAGTGAGAACTGAGTAGAAGTGCCTATAGGATTTCTGAAGCTGTTAACATTTACAGAGGCTGACTGACCCATCTTTCTCCAGTGAAGCAAACAGTGTGTTTGAACTGCCAACCTTTTTGTTAACAATGAGTGCTTTAATGACTGCACCATGAAGGTGCCTTTTCTGTTGTTAAGATGTCAGGTTTTAATTTACAGACCAAAGAGACTATCTGGTCCCATGAATTAATTTTCAAGGTATTCTTTGTTGTTGTTCTTTTAACGATGTATGCAAATGTGTTTGTAAGTGGAATTTTGTTCAAACCTCTTGTCAGATGCATTACAATCATCCTTCTAGACATATCAACTGCATTGCTTTCATCTGCAAATCTTATAATTCCATCAAAAAAGCAATCAAATTGTCTATGGAATGATTTGTTCTTTACAAACACCTGGTGATTATAGCCCCTGGATCTATTATCCTATGGATGCTTTCAGATTGCCACCTCTCCCTCCTCCATTATTTACTGGAGACTCAAGATATGCACTGATATTTCAAACTTACCATGTTTCACTGATTATTTTATAATGTCATTAAGTGGCAAGATGGTGTTATATTTCACAAATGAAAAAGTTAAAACAAAGAAACGTGTGAATTGAAGAGCAATGACCCAACTGTAATTCTCAATTGAATCACCAATTTCTTAGAAATGAATATTCAGTTCTGCAGAGGTGATTTTCCCCATTGTATTCTTTCAGGTCTTCCAAGTGCTCCTAAATTAGTGAAGTTTTAAATATTCAAACATTTTATTTGTTTGTATCAAGTCAGAACAATAAATCAGATTTTCCTTAAAGTGCATAATTTTGAGCCACAATTTTTCATTTTCCTCTTTTTCAACAAATAGCCAAATGTTTTAATTTTAATTTGCAGAATCATTAAGCCAAACTATACCAGTGGTTTCTGTGAGGCTGAACACTGTGACAAGGATGTGTCAAATGCGTTAATGGTTGGCACCCCAATGCAGACTGAGAGTGGGGTGGAGCTCCCCGATTGAACAAGCGTGGAAGGAGAAGTGGCATCCACTTCCACAATAACTTGCCTCTGGAAGCCCTATGAACCTGGAGAGAGGATGAAAGGCACCCAAGCATCGCGGACTCTCCTTCATAGGATCGCTATGAGTCACCTGCGACTCGATGGCACTTAACAACAACAACAACAACAACATACCAGTATATAGAGAATTCATGTAGTCTTCAATCCAAATTGTGGAAGGAGTCAATTCCCGCACTTAAGAAGAGGGTTTTGAGTGGACAATTATTCTTTCATATCCTCAGCAACAGAGAGCTGGGGAATGTACATAATTGAATAGTCACACTAGCTGGTCCTAAAAGGAATTGAGGGAGTGTGGACACTGGTAGTTCAATACTCGAATTCTTCCCAGGTTTGATTTCTGGCCTGCGTACCTCACACACACCACTACCCGTCTGCCAGTGATGCTATCTTTCTGTGATGACATATTGGTTTCAGAAGAACTTCCAAACTAACATGTACTAGGAAGAAAGGCCTGGCAAACAACTTCTGATAACTAGCCTGTAAAACAACAGTGGACTCCAATAGATTATTTCATAACTAATCCATGGGACTCACACGACTAGGAAGCCTTTCTTTCGGGGATATGGATCTCATTAGTCAAAGCCTACATGAGTTACAGGCTCCATGAACTGGGGCCAAATTGTTGACAACTAAAGAAAACCTAGGAAAACAAAACCAAAACCAAAAATTATGTGAGTAAAGAAGAAAAACATAAGGAAGGAACTGACCTAAATCTTCCTATGCTTGTAAAAGAAAAGGCCAACAGCACAGAAAAAGAAATTTCGTAGACATTGCTGCTGTCTCTATGCTAAGAACTTTATATATGCATATGTATACAACATATATATGTCACTTGTATTATTATACTTTATATAAAAGTTTGTTTAGAAAATCTAATTGTCCTTTAACAATTTTTGTAGAAACTCTTCAATAACATTAGTAACTATTTTCATAATGTGTCAAGAGCATCATTATTATAATTCTATTTTTTTCTGTTTCTACAGATCTACCTTCTCTTCCCATTTTTGCCCTCTTGTTTTTATTTGTTTAGTAAATGATGATTATTTACTCTGTAAATTAATCAGTCACAAGACAAATTAATTAGTCACAAGTGATATTGTCTATTTTATAAGCCTATTTATTACAGGCCATGGTCTTTGCAATCACTTGTTACTCATCAGAGAGTTGGACAATGACCAAGGAGGACAGAAGAAGAATTGATGCCTTTGAGCTGTGGTGCTGGAGAAGAGTATTGAGGGTACCATGGACTGTTAGGAAACAAACAGATTCATTCTGAAAAGGGTTAAACCAGGTGGCTCCTTGGAATCAAGGATTCTGTGGTTCCGTCTAACATACTTTGGACATGTTGTAAGGAGGGACTGGTCCTTGGAGAGGGACATCATGCTTGGTTAGGTGGGGGGACAGTGGAGGAGGGAAAGGCCCTCTATGAGGTGGATTGATTCAGTGACTGGGGTAATTGGGATGGGTGTGTTAGAGACAGTGCGATTGGCACAGGATAGAGCAGAGTTTAGGGCTATTGTACATAGGGTCACTATGAGTCGCAAGCGACTCGACAGCACATAACAACAACAAAACAACAACAACAACAGCATTCATTACACAGGGAGCTCTGGTGGCCTAATGGCAAGAAGCTGTGTTGCAATCCCAAAGGAACATTGTTTGAGGCCACCAGCTTCCCCAGAGCAGAAAGATTGGCAATCTCCTCCTGTGCAATTAACTGCCTCTAAAAACTCTCTGGAAGGTCAACTATGGGTTGGTTCTGATTCTATGGTACACGACAAACACAACATTCATTATGCAGGGCATTTGTCTGTGTGGATCATAATAAGCTATGGATAAAACGAGAATTATCAAACACTTGTTTGTGCTCATGTAGAACCTGATATATATCAAGAAGTAGCTATTAGAACATGGGAATGTTCAAAATCAGAAAAGCACTTAAAAAATCAGAAAAGTTCTGAATCAGAGTTGTATATTTTAATCGTATTGTTCAGTCAGTATGCTGAGAAAATAATCCAAGAAACTGAGCTAAAAGAATAAGAATGTAGCATTAGGACTGAAGAAGACTCATCAACCACTTGTTTATGCAGATATCACCACCTTGATTGTAGAAAATGAGAGATTTGAAGTTCTCACTGAAGAAGGTGAGACTGCCATCATCAGTAGAGATTGCATCTCAACAAGGCAGAAATCCTCCCTAATGGACCATGATAGACAGAGAACAAATTAAACTTGTCCACAACTTCATTTTACTTGGATTCAAAACCAATATCCATTGTGATAGCAATCAAGAAACCAAAAGATATAGTTGTTGTTGTTAGAAAAATCTGCTGTCAAGACCTTTCTGAAGAGCTAAAGAGCAATGATGTTAGTTTAATGACTTAGGTACCTGATGAAAGCTATGGTGGCTTGTTTGGTTTGCTTTTTTTTTTTTTTTTCGCTATGGCATTTTAATTTTTCGTGTGCATCTGAAAGTTGAACAATGAATAAGAATGATGGGGGCGGGGGGCAGAATCAATTATTTTGAATGGTAGTGTTGGTGAAGAGTACGGAATATCCCATTGACTGTCAAAAGTATCTTGAAGGAGGGCCAACCAAAGTGCTCCTTAGAGGCAAGGGCGATGAATTTTGTCTCACATGTTCTGGGCGTATTGTCAGATGGGTACAGTGCTTGGAAAAACGACAGCATGCTGGGAAAGATGGAGAGTCATAAAAAGAGAAGACCATGAACAACAAGGATTGACACAGTGACTTTCACAATGGGCTCAGGCACATAGGATATCAAGAGGATGGCGCAGGACAAGGTTCAGATTTGTTGTTTATAGCATTTCCATGAGTCATTGTTGATCCGATGGCACCTCATAACAATTATCTAGAAAGTAATTTCCCTTTATCTTCCTTCCTGTCTTTGGAATCCATGGCAAAAAAAAAAAATTATTCATGGGTTTTTATAATGATACCATACAATATTTATCCTTTTGTGTCTGATTTATTTCACATAGCATAATATCCTCCAAATGCAATCATGTTGAATTTTTTCAGACTGCTTGTTATTTATTTTTGTCATATATACATCAGGGAGTTGGACAATGACTAGAGAGGATAGAAAGAGAATTTGTGCCTTTGAGTTGTGGTGTTGGAGAAGAGTATTGAATATACCATGGGCTGCTAAGAGAACTAACAGGTTCATCCTAGAGAGGGTTAAACCAGCCTGCTTCTTGGAGGCAAGGGTTCTGAAGCATCTTCTGATGTGCTTTGGACATGTTTCAAGGAGGGACCAGTTCTTGGAGAGAGATGTCATGCTTAGGAGGGTGGAAGGACAGCACAGAAGAGGAAGACCCTCGATGAGATGGATTGATTCAGTGACTGGCGTAATAGGGGTATGTGTGTCAGAGGCAAGAAGATTGGCACAGGATAGAACAAGGTTTAGTGCTATTGTACATAGGGTCACTAAGAGTCACAGGCAACTGGATGGCACATAATAATAACAACATATTTTAGAGAGGGTGCGGCCAGAGTGCTCTTTGGAGGTAAGAACGATGAAGCTTCACCTAATATACTTTGGACATGTTGCCAGGAGGGGCTGTTCCCTGGGGACATGATGCTGGGAAGTGCAGAGGGTCGGCGAAGGAGAGGAAGATCTTTGGTCACATGGATTGACCCAGTGACTGCTTCAATGGGCTCTTGTGTGTTAGGAAGTGTGAAGATGGCACAGGATAGAACAGGGTTCAGCTCTTATCATGTTCAAAGAGTCACTAAAAATTATACTCAATTCAACTGCACCTAACAATAACAACAACTTTCCATCATACATATATGTACCACAATTTGTTAATCTCTTTATCACTTAGGTTGTTGCCATTTTTCACTTTTGTCAATTCATGTTAGTAACTTTAATAATCTTGCACATAAACATCTCTTTGTTGTGTTCAAGTTTAGGAGCTAAATATAAAATTTAAGCTACAGGATTTCTCGATAGTTATTGGCACAACTACTTGATGATGTTTAGATTGTTTGAAAGATGGAGACAATGAGGTGGTTGTTTAGGTACTCAATAGAGATTCCTATGAGACAATGAATATGATCTCAGTGGGTTTATAAAAGCAGGTTCATCTTCTCAGAGAAAGAAATCTTTAAGAACAAGACTAAAGGCATAGACTATTAGGTCTACTAGGATCAAAGCTTACTAAGAACACTCTCAACTAATTGCCATCAAATGACATCAGGCCAAAACAGACTAATAGCTAAATATTTAGATTGATTTCATGTGGGAGAAGAGTGCCTATCCCATGGAGCCACTGGTGGATTTTAAACCCGGAGAGGCAGTATCTTTGGGCAAGCAGCACAACTACATGTGGACCACACTACTAGAGCTCCCTTGCATAATAAACACAAAGAGAACAGGTATTGCCAATCTTTGGAGAGACAGAGTGTGGGACATTTCTGTCATTCATAGAAAAGCAGAAATGAGTAAGAGGGTTTAGTCTCATTATTATTAAGTACAATTTTTTAATATTTCTATGGCTATGAAAGAAAGCCAAATATTTTGGGAAATTTTAGAGTAGATGTATATGTAGAATTTACAGATATTTGTATATTTTACTTTACTTCCTTTTATTCATTGAGTGATAGAGATGAATTTACAGTGTAACTGGAGCAATGAAGGTAGGTATGTTGGAGAGAGACTGGCTTGGGATAGGGCAGGGTTCAGAGTTGTTGTACACAGGGTCACTGTGAGTGGCAGGCACATAACAACAACAACATCAATTAAGTGGAGTCACTTAATTGATCTCATTTTCACTTTAGCATTCAAACACACAGGCAATTCATGAAACTGGAGACAGAAGAACAGAGGAGAACTTTCAATATCATTGGAGTAAAGGAATTACACAAATAAAAATTTAGTACTAAAATACCAGCTAGATTTGATGAAAAAACTGCCCTTTGTCAGATTTTATTGGTGAGATATTGGCAACTGAAGGGCTACATAAACACTTCATATATTTATAATAAAAAAATTTTACCAAATATGGTAAATTTACTGTGAGGTCAAATAATTCCAGCTGTGTGTTTTCAACTGCCTGTACTTTTCACATAATCTAAGTCATGTGTTTTTCAGTGTGTATAAAATATAACATATTTATCCTTGAAAACAAGTAAGACTCCTATTTACTACAATTCAGCCAAGTGCAAGTTAAAAGTTGTGAAACTGGATGTCCCAGATTCGTTCCTTCACATCTGTGAAAGTAATAACATGGTAGAGATGGAAGCTGTCTTCTAGGAATAAAAAAGTAGGTTGACTTAGTACAGTTGCCCTGTGGGACTGTGCTCAGGTACACAAATGGAAACAGTCTTTCTTAGATTGTAAAGTGGGTCTCTGACTGTTCAGATGAAAACAATGTATGCCTTTACCAAATAGAACTCTCAGTGATGAGTAGCATTAGTTGATAATGGGTAAGATCAGTTTGTTTTGTTGTATGCCAGCCCTCAGGGTGAGTATCAGAACTTAGAGTAGAGTGTGGAAACCTTTGTGAAAGGATGTCAAATGTTCCTAGGTTTGCTGTACTTGAGTTTGTGAAAACTGTTCTCTGCAGTTTCTCAACTAATTTGACCCTACTCTGACCATGAAGTACCTCAGTAAAATGAAAATAACAAACTTTACAATTAAATGTGCCTCAGTGTGAATCTGAGCTTTGCATATATTTATTATTAAGCCACCCTTATACTGAAACCTCTGTTTAATTTTACTTTATTAGTCTGCCATAATAATAATATAAAAGGAAAAATATGGTTATAATATCTTGCAGGATTATGAAGTGTAATGTCAGTAAGGCACTAGAAGCAGCTATGTGGTAGTTATGACCTCTTTTATCATATCAGATCCACCAATGAATAAGCATGTCAGAATTTCTGGATCTCTTTGCCTTGTTTTGACATGTGACTAAAATGCAAATGACACTGAGCACAGAAAAAACGAAAGAACTATAAAAAATGACTAAGTTTCTTTTTCTTGTAAAACCATCTAACCAACAGACTACAGATTAGCTCTGAAGACAAGTGACCTCTGGATTTGGAATCAGCATACTCTGAGAGGGAGGTTATCTTTGACTCGAGATTTCAGTTCTTTGGCCAAGGTCAAACATAAAAAAGACAATTTTTTTTAAGTGGCAACAATAGAGAAGCAAATGTTTTTCACTTTTGTAAGAAAAAAAGAAAGAAACAAACAAAAAACAACAACCCACAACCAAAACAATAGATATCATTCCAAAGAAATAAAAAAAATATAGGGGAACAACAACAACAAAAAAAATCCTACATCATAGAAATAAAAGTTACTGAACTATTTATTGATCAGCATCTGAAACTTTATCTGCTAATCTATTATTTCTGTTTGTCTGCATTAAGTCTGAGAATAGGAAACTCTTGTGTTCTAGTGGTAAGAAGTTGGAATGCCAACCCTAAGCCAAGTGGTTCAAATCCACTAGCTGCTCCTTGGAATAAAGGTAGACAAGCCACAGATTGGGAAAAAATATTTGGTAATGACATGTTTGACAAGGGACTTATATCTAGAATTTATAAAATACTCAAGAACCACAGCAAGATACAGGTAAATAACCCAATTGAAAAATGGGCACAGGATATGAACAGACACTTCACCAAAGAAGACTTTCAGATGGCTAACAAACACATGAAAAAATGTTCAAAATTCCTAGCTCTAAGAGAGATGCAAATCAAAACAACTATGAGATATCATCTCACCCCAGTAAGAAGAGCAAATTTTAACAGAACAGCAAACAGCAAATGCTGGCGAGGTTGTGGAGAAACGGGAACCCTTATTCACTGCTGGTGGGAGTGTAAAAAGGTGCAACCACTATGGAAGGCAGTATGGTGCTTTCTCAAAAAGTTGCAAATAGAAATACCATCTGACCCAGCAATCCCACCACTGGGAATTTACCCTAAAAAAAACCATAACTGCCACCTAAGCAGATATATGCATACCCATGTTTATTTGTGGTTTTGTTTGCAATAGCAAAGAACTGGAAACAACCCAAGTGCCCATCAACAAACGAATGGCTAGAGAAGCTGGGGTATATTCACACAGTGGAATACTATGCAGCATTGAAAAACAAAGAACTCACAAATATTATCCAAAATGGATGACCCTGGAGGACATTATGCTGAGTGAAATATCTCAGTCACAAAAGGACAAATATTGCATAGTCACTGTTGTAAATGGGACAGACATCAGGGTTGAGAGAAGACATAAAAGGAGGGGAGAAATGATGTATATTGCATCGAAAGAGATGAGGGAGAGATCTGTTTAAAAGGGATATGTGAATGGGTATTCTTGTCATTACAGAAGTCCAGAGTGAAGGCTGCATTGTGGAGAGGACTTGTGGGCAGGGATTGCATAACAATGAAAGAGTTTTTCTTTTTCTTTTCAAGAAGAGTGAATTGGAGGTGAGAGGGTGGGTAGGGAGAAAAGCACAACAGTGAATGACTGGAAACCCTAAGGCTCTGTAAACTTTCATTAAAATTAATAAATACATTAAAGGGGAGCTCTGGTGGCCTAGTGGCAAGGAGCTGCAACTACAATCCCAGAGGCACACGGTTCGAATCCACCAGATGTTCTGCCGGGAAAAGGAGGGACAATCTCCTCCTGTACCAGTCAGATATGATTTGATGGTACACTCACACAAAAATTGAAAAAAAAATTAATAAATAAATTTAAAAAAAAGTGGTTTAAAAAAAAATCCTGCCAGAGTGTCAGCCATGAGTTGGTTCTCACTTGAGTGCACACAACAATAAAAACTACAGCAACTAATAAAAGTCTTATTTTTCTACTAAGTTTAATCTATGGCTTGATTCATAGCTCTTAATATGATGTGCTTGGTAGTAATCAGTGGGTAGTTTTAATCAGTAGGAAGGTGTGTAGAAGAAACAAAAAACCACTCAATCATGTTCAAGTCTATCTAAACTTATGATTAATTATAATTAGAGAATATTGTGGAATTGTGTTCTCCCAAAATAGAATTTGAAGTCTTGGTCCCAATTTCGGTGGATGTGATCCTTTTAGGAAAGACAGATTGTCTTCTGCTATGTTATTGAGGCCATTACACAGTAGATTGAGTCCTAAACCTAGTATCTTTTGAATTATAAAAATAGTAGGATAGACAAAGAGATACACATGGAAAGAAGATGCCAGGCAAAGATAGACACACAGAGAAGATACACCTATACGTCAAGATATACTATAACACCGTTGTCTTCTCGTGTAGTAATTCAAGATCTTGGCTGTAAACCAAAACTTTGATCATTTGCTCAAACCCACCAGCTGATCTGCCACAGAAAAATATAGCAGTCTGCTTCCGTAGAAATGTGCAGCCTTGGAAACCTGCTAGGGTAGGTCTGCTCTGTCCTGTATGGTCACTATGAGCTACAATCAATTTGATGACATTAAGTCAGTAGAATTTAGGAGCTAAAATAGATGAAAATGGGCTCTCATCTAAAGCTATACCTTAGATTTCTGGCTTCCTGCACTGTGAAAGAAATAAATGTAAGCTCAACTTCTCCTTTTTTTAATTGATATTTTATTGTAAGTTTATAAAGATATCATCTCACCCCAGTAAGAATAGCAAAATTCAACAGAACAGTAAATAACACATGTTGAAGAGGTTGTGGAGAAACTGGAACTCTTATTCACTGTTGGTGGGAGTGCTTTCTCAAAAAAGTTAGAAATAAAAATACCATTTGACCCAGCAATTCCACTACTGGGAATATACACTAAAGAAACCAGAACTGCCATCCAAGCAGATATATGTACGCCCATGTTTATTGTTGCTTTGTTCACAATAGTAAAACTGCCCATCAACAAATGAATAGCTAGAGAAGCTGGGGTATATTCACACAATGGAATATTATGCAGCACTGAAAAACAAACAGCTCATGAAATATTATACAAAATGGGTGGTCATAGAGGACATTATGCTGAGTGAAATATCTCAGTCACAAAAATACAAATATTCTATTTTTTAAAAAAATAAAATTTTTATTTTTTCTGGTTTACATACAAATTCTGTATACATTGTTTTTACACCAGGTTTTTCTCATTTCCTTAACCTACCCCTCCCTCTGCCCATCAAATTATGCGATGCTATGTTTACATCCCTCCCATCTTCACTGTGTGCTCTCTCCCCTTAGATCTTCATACATGTTTTGCTAGTTATCTATTTCTACAATAATGATCTTACACGGTATTTGTCCTTATGAGACTGAGTTAGTTCATTTAGCATAATGCTCTCCAGTACCTCCAAATTTAGGTAATAATTAATAAAATCATTGCTTCTATATGCTGCATAATATTCTGTTGTGTGAATGTACTATGCTTTCTCAATCCATTTGATTGTGGTTAGATATTCGGGCTGTTTCCATGTACTTGCCATGGTGAATAAAGTTGCTTTGAACATTAGTGTACAAGTCTCCATTTGTGACTCAGTTTTCATATTCTTGGGATATATTCCAAGCAGTGGAATAGCTGGGTCATAAGGAATTTCAATGTTCAGCTTTTTGAAGTAACACCAAAATGCTTTCCAGAGTGGTTGTACCATTTTACAATCCCACCAATAGTGTGTAAAAGGTCCAGAAAGTAATAAAAGTTAGAGAGGATGTGGAGAGATAGGGACCCAACTCCGTTTTATAGCCATGAGGTTTCTTTTAACTGGATTATGCTCCTGTTTTTCCCTGGACTAAAGCCATGTGACAGACTGCAGAGTGAGAAAAGGGCAGAGCAGAGGATGAAACAGTTCATATGACTAGAAGATAGATTGGTAGCTATGTTCTCTAGTCCCCTTTCACAACTGCTCAATATAAGGATACATTTATTAAAAAAAAATTAAATGTGTTGTTCTTAAGTCAATCCTCATTCATTACACCTCAAGTATTTAGTGAAAATTATAGGTCAGATGTAAAAGGATTATATTTTTATAATTGACTCCAATTTCTTGCTTTTCTTTGTTATCTAATTGTCATGGGAACAAAAAGAAAGGAGAAATTTATCTAGATAGAGACTGATCTTGTTTGAGATTGGTGAGTGCAGGCTCCATGGTTTAAAAGCCACAGTTTTTCAGACAATGTACCTAATTTTTTTGAGCAATCGGCTTCGCAGGTTTCTTTGAACCAAAATGCAGTTGATAATTCTCCCTTTGCTACCTCAAAAGAGTGCTATAAAGAGCAAATGAGAGAATTATAGGTTCAAAAGTGAAAACAAATAAATAAATCTCACAAAGCCAAATAACTAAACCGTTACTGCCAAGTTAGTTGTGATTCATAACGACCGAGCAGGAGAGAGTAGAACTGCCACATAGGATTTTCAAGGCCGCTATCTCTTCCCACTGAGAGGAACTGATGAGTTGGGGTCACTTGCTCAACTAATATCCATGTACTTACCCATTGCACCTTCAAAGCTTTTTCTGCACTTTCAAAGTACTGTTTAAAAAAAAAAAATCCAAACACCTCAAACACAATCACACCGACGTTTCAAATGTGACTACAGTTACTATCTCAGTGTTGGCCTATAAGTGAAGAGCTGTAGTAAGTAGCATTGTCCATACATAGGCAGTTGTGCCCATACCCTGAAGGCCAAACTGCTCCTGGAGTTAGAATCAACCAACTTCTCCACAAGAGAAAGATGTGCAATCTCTGTCTGTCTAATATACAGTCTCAGGAAAGTCACTGGAGAAACTCTCAGCTATGAGTTGGATATGACTCAAAGGCAATGAGTTGAATTGATTGCATCAATAAATGAAGGTGATAAATGTATAAAGATCTGGGGGTCTAGTGGTAAGAAGCTGTGCTAGAATCCCAAAGGCAGATAGTTCAAATCCACCAGCTGCTCTGTGGGGAAAAAGATAGATAATCTCCTCCTGTGCAATTTGCTGCTGTTGTGTGCTGTGTAGTCAGAACCTAGCCATAGCTGATCCTCCAGGGTGATGTTCAGAGGCAGTAAATTGCAGGAGGGGAGGCTGCCCATCCTGTGCTATTTACTGCTTCTGAAAATTCCCTGGAGTGTCAGCTATGGGTCCCTCCTGACTTGATGACACAATGACAACAAAGATGCTTTCATCTTCAGAGACTCTTAGAAGTACTTTTACCGGTTAAGAGACTACTCAGAGGCATACTTGGAAAGACTCTGTATTCTCTCACTGGTGTGTGACTTAG
The DNA here is from genome assembly GCF_000299155.1 of Elephantulus edwardii. Classification (NCBI taxonomy): domain Eukaryota; kingdom Metazoa; phylum Chordata; class Mammalia; order Macroscelidea; family Macroscelididae; genus Elephantulus; species Elephantulus edwardii. Next base: position 711,840 of record NW_006400082.1, on the reverse strand, counting down.
GACCAATTGTAAGGTACATACCAAACCCAGAGGGTAGAATGATTAAGAAATCATACCTTTAATATGAAGAAAGAAGAGCCATTGCATTGATGATAAAGTATGAGAAATACTCCTCTGTTTCATTCTGCATCCTTTAAAAAAGTATCCAGAGTCTTTGAAGTTTTAAAGTCTTTCTTGGGCTGAAGGAGGGCCATGGACTAATTGGCATTTCTAGAGCTGTTCTGATCCTTTGATTCTGTGATTTAAACACACATGCACAGACATATAAACACACACACAGCTCTGGAGTCCAACACTATAGCAGTCAGCCACCCCTCTGGTGCAGCAGTGGGTGGTCTGACTTCAGAGGCCTGAGAAGGGCCCACCTGCTCGCTGATGTCATGGTATCGTGGCCTAGTTTATAATGGAATTTTGTCCCAGCATTGAGAGCCCTCTTTCCCACACACATACACATATGAAATCATAAATGAAAGAAACAACACATTGAACCAGGATTCATCAGGGTTCTGTGAATTCCATTTATTTAACACTGGCCTCTGAAGATGTCCCAGACGGCCTTTCTCTACCATAAGAGAGAACATCTTGGAGTGCTTAGCAGAGGTGTGCTTGAAGGATAATTGTCAAAATACCGAATCCTGTATCTATGTATCCTAAGTATACAGAGGGGCTATGTATAAGGAGCTGAAAGAAATCACAAATTCCTGAGGTAGACCCACTACCACTAATAGAAGTCAAGGGTTCCCCTTGCCTCGGATCTGACCTTTTACCATCAATTTATTTCCACTGCTTGCCAGAGTAAACTGTGCCCCATAGGGTTTTCAATGGCTGATTTTTTGTTTTTGTTGTTTTTTTTTCTTTTCTTTGTTTTTCTTTTTTTAAAAGACCACCTAACTATTTTTCCAAATAGCTTGTGAGTTAACATGATCCTCTCAGTTAGCGGCCAGGAACTTGCCTATCCGGATACTCTTCTTCTTTGATGGTTCCATCTTTTCCTCTCTTGAGGGGTGAATCACATAGCTGTGTTTTCCACAGATTTTTGCTCCTTACTAAGTTTCTTTTCTGAACCTTGGGGACCAGGTGGCTGCGGGTCTAAAGTTTACACTTTTCTGCAGTGAGAGGAAAAATGTTGGTTCCCCAAAAAGGAAAAGGCTATAAATAAGCTCTCAAAACCTGTTCTGTAGTTTCCAACATTATAAAGTCTTTACTCAAGCAAACTGTTTCCCTTTTCTTCCACTAAACAGCTGAAGGTAGGTTCAAACTATTGACCTTGCATTTAGCAATCTGCCACTTAACTCATTGCACTATAAGGAATTAAAGCACAACCAATTGCTATACAGGTAAAGTTGATTCTGACTCTTGGAGCTCCCCTGTGTGTTAGAGTAGACTTGATCTCTAGGGCTTCAACAGCTGAAGTTTTTGGTTAAAGATCTCCAGGCCATTCTGGATGGATTCAAACCCCCAACCATTCCACTGGTAGCTGAATGCGTAACTGTATTCATAACATAGGAACTCTTAAGAGGTAATAAGTGGTTGCAAAAGAAAAGGGCACTCAGTTCTTGCAAGGCCTGGGGGAACCAATCCCAAATGGTGACTAACTCCAAGGGTGATAAAGTGTTGAAATCATTTGTTGCCAGTTTAACAAGGCAGTGTCCCAAATACTCTTTTACTATTTGCATTCACTGTCTCACCTTGGCTTCTTCATCCCTTACAGAAACAGATTAGGGATAGAACTGTTTAAAATGGATATATGATTAGGTATTATTGTCATGACAGGAGTCCAGAATGAAGGCTGCACAGTGGAGTGGACTTGGGGTGAGGGATTGCATAACAAAGACTTTTTCCTTTACTTTTTAAGGATGAGTGAACTGGGGGGGAGGGGGTGGGCAGGGAGAAAAGTGCAGCAATGAATGACTGGAAACCCTAAGTCTCTGTAAACTTTCATTAAAATCAATTAAAAAATTTTTGAAAAAATAAAGAACCTCACGGTCCAACATGAGTACAGGAGGGCTTCAGCTAAGAGACACATCCTTTCTAATTGAGACATTCCAAAGCCACACAAGTTAATGATGTTTGGCTATCACCTTGAACTGCTCCACAATTTTTCCTAGGAGGAAAGAGGTACTTGATTCTGATAATGCGTAGTAAAAGTGGAATTTTCTGCAGCCTAAAGAAGCTAAATCTGGAAATAGAGAGACGATGCTAGAGACATCTATGAAGTTGAAAGCTTGGCAGCTGATTTAATTGAGATGCCATCTCAACTCTTTCCCACAATCTTGCTCAGAGAACTCTTCTCCAAAGGATGATAGCTGAATGGGAAACAGCATAGAGGGTACTACAATTATTTGGCCAGGAAAGATGGCGCAGGGAACGGGAATGATTTATACATCCTTCTTAGAGCAGAAAGCCATCTTCATATCATTTTTATAGCTGATTCCCTCAGCTCTTACATACCTGTGATATCTGCATTATTACAGTGTCCCAGCACTCATTGCCTGCACTTTTGTAATGCAGGGAAGGGAGAGATTAATTGTATGGTAAAACTCTTCAACAATTTGTTGAACCTCTGCATTCCTGACATTAATCTTTCCCCAAGTGCCCTATCATTAACTTGAAAAACCAACCAGGCAAAACCTAAGAGTGGGCTCATGCAAATGGAAATACATAAATAGTGTGCAAGGATGGAGATGGAGCAGGCTGACAAGCCGCCTCAGAATCGGTAGGAAGATGTTACATGAAGCCTTCCCTGCCCCCCACCCCCAGAATGCTTCATCCATGAAACATGTCATTTATCCACAACTCCGTACTCTTTAGTTAAAATAGTTTATTTGGGGTTTGGGCCTGGTAAGAGCATAAAAAAGCATTTTCCTTTCCAAGTTGTTTTGAAATTATGCAAAAAAAAAAAAAATCACTTCTCCCCCTTGGTCTCCAAAAGAAAATCCCTTTTTTTGACCATGTGTGGAATTCAAGCAACGGACTGCCTCTGACTAAACTTTCACTAATTTGAAAAAAGAGAAAATAGAAAAGACATTTATTTTGAGATTTTCTTCACAGAGTAAGCATTTTACAATATACCAAATTTGATTTGTCTCATGACATGAAAAGTTGGCGAAAGCATTTTATTTATGTATTCTTTTAGCAAGTTTTAAATCTGGTGGGTTTGTTGGTTTTTTTTTTTTTCTGATAAGAATCTTCCACACATGGATTCATTCTTCTATAAATTGACTTTTTCATTTCTACTCATAAAATCATGATGACAAGACAGAAAATATATGATGAGTTTCTGATGAGAAGTAAAGGGCATGTGCGTAGGGGCTCGTACTACACCAAAACCCCAGTCACAGAGTCAAGCACAAATATTAGCAACCCTGGCCACGTGACTTAATGCATTACATGTTGAGTTGTTAACTTAAAAACTAGCTGTTCAAACCCAGCAGGCAATCTGTGGGAGAAAGATGGGGAGTTTCCTTACATAAAGATTTACAGCTCATGATAGCTACTGAGGGGTTGCTGGGAGTGGAAATAGATGTGAAGGCAGTAGGTGTTCAGTGGCGTAGAACAGAGTAGAATTGTCCATAGGCTTTTGAAGGCTGTAAATCCTCGTAGATACAGACTACTTCATCTCTTTCTCATGACTGGCTGGTTTGAATCTCTGACCGTTTGATTAGTTGTCAGATATATAAACCTCTGTGCCATCAGGGGTCTTGTTGGTTATTGTGTTGTTGTTATGTGCTGTCGAGTCATTTGCGACTCATAGCGACCCTATGTACAACAACCCTAAACCCTGCTCTATCCTGTGCCAATCACATTGCCTCTGACACACCCATCCCAATTACCCCAGTCACTGAATCAATCTACCTCATAGAGGGTCTTCCCCTCCTGCGCTGTCCCTTTACCCTACCAAGCATGACATCCCTCTCCAAGGACCTGTGTCTCCATACAACATGTCCAATGTATGTCAGACGAAGCTCCAGAATCCTTTCCTCCAAGGAGTAGCCTGGTTTAACCCTCTCTAGGATGAATCTGTTTGTTTTCTTGGCAGTCCATGGTACATTCAATACTCTTCTCCAGCACCACAGCTCAAAGGCATCAATTCTCCTTCTGTCCTCCCTAGTCATTGTCCAACTCTCTAATGCATAACAAGTGATTGCAAAAACCATGGCCTGTATCAGGCAGGCCTTAGTCTCCACAGAGACACCGTTGCTCTTGAGTACTTTAGAGAGGTCCCTAACAGCAGACTTTCCCATCGCAATACGTTTTTTGATTTCCTGGCTGCTGGTGCCAAGAGTGTTGACTGTGGAGCCGAGCAAACTGAAGCTGTGAACGATCTCAATCTCTTCGCCATCCATCCTGATGCTACCAATTGGTCCAGTGGTGAGAATCTTTGTCTTCTTGACATTGAGCCTCAGTCCATACTGAAGGCTGCAGTCCTTGACCCTCTGCAGTAAGTGCATGAGGTCCTCCTCAGTCTCAGTGAGCAGGGTTGTGTCATCTGCATAAATCAGATTGTTGATAGATCTTCCACCAATCCTAACGCCACGCTTCTCCTTATAGAGCCCAGCCTCTCGGATAATCTGCTCTGCATAAAGATTGAAAAGGTATGGAGATAGGATACATCCCTCGCATACACCGTTCCCAATTTTGAACCAGGCAGTGTTGCCCTGCTCTGTTCTGATGACTGCCTCTTGGTCCAAGTATAGGTTTTACATTAGCACAATTAAATGTTCTGGGATTCCCATTCTTCTTAGTGTCAGCCACAGTATTTTATGAACCACACAGTCAAATGCCTTTGCATAATCAATGAAACAGATAGACATTCTTCTGGTATTCTCTACTTTCAGCTAAGATCCATCTGACATCAGCTACAATATCCCTAATACCACGACCCCTTCTAAACCCAGCCTTGTGTTGTTAGGTGCTGTCAAGTTGAGTGCAACTCACAGCAACCCTGAGGATAACAGATCCAAGCCCTGTTCTCTCCTGTGCTGTCTGCATCTATGCTGTTTTCATCATCTCTGATGCGCTTGAGCCCCTTACAGCAGTTTTTGTTGGTTCATAGGTATGGCTTTTACTCCTAAGATGGTTCAAGTTGGGCTCTTGCAAGCAGTGTGGCTTAGAACAAGCCGCTCATTTTTACATTTTCGTTTTGTGGCCAAGAAGTTGGTTTAAGTCATTCCCTACAGAGTTTGACATTAACTAGATTCTGGTAGTTTGAAAATGAAAAGCAAGCCTGAACCTGGTTGGTTTTGGTTTTGTTGGGTTTTTTTTACCTACTAATTTTGAACTGAATCTTTTTATCTCCACTAAGCCGAGTCTCCCCAGAATGAAATCTCCTTTTTTCCACATACATATTCACCAGTTACCTGAATTAGGTAAAGTGAAGAATACGTAATTGAAATAAAACTAGGTTAAATGAACACGTATAATTAGAGATTCTAAAAGAGGAAAATTTAAGGATACGCTCAGATCATTTTCTCAGCTGAGCTGATAGTTAAATACCTAAATTATATCAAACCTATAATATTTCTTATTGAAACAAAATGTAAAATGGAAGTTGACATGATAAGTGATTCATTGTTGATTATATTTCTTTTCTTTGTAAATTCTAAACAGTTAGAAAAACAAGAAAGATAAAACACAGCAAAGGTTTGGATTTAAGTGAAAAAAGGTAAGTAGAGGTTCCCCCCATTATTCATTTAATATTTATCAAGAATCTCTAGAGTGCACATCTCAATACTGAAGAAGTTAAGCAGTAAAGAAACATCATTTAGATGTAGTTACTGTGTACCGTGGAGTCAGAATTGACTCACAGCTGACACCCTAGAGGGTTTCAGAGGCAGTAAATCACATGGGAGGAGATGGTCCATCTCTCTCCCATGGAGCAGCTAGTGGATTCAAATTTCCTGCGTTTGAGCTGAACTCTTCATTACTAAGCTTCTAGCTGTCACGTCAGAACTGACCCATAGCTGAGCCTCTAGTGGGTTTTCCGACATAGTAAATCTCAAGAGGGGAGATTGTCCATCTTTCTTTCATAGTATAACTATTGAATTTGAACCATGTTCCTTTGGGATTTCAGCACAGCTTTTCACCATTAGGCCACTAGAGCTCACTTTATAATTGAAATAGCCCAAGACAAAATACTTGAATAACAGATGATGCAATTATGTATTAACAGGTCACATACAGAATCCTAGAGAACAAAAACATTTCTTTCTTATCTGCTAATGTCTATTGCAAGGAAGAACAAAAGAATGATTAGAGATTTTATGATTAGGGTTTTGTTTGAACTTTGATTACTAAATTAATAATTTCTTTTTGTAAGTTATACTTTCAGTTTAAATTAAAGGTATTGGAATAGATATGTAAAGGTAAATAGAATTTAATTTTCACGCTTTTTTGGGATAAAATCAGGGAAATGGATTTGAATAAAACTTAGCGTAAATCTAATTAACCTATACAACTCATTTCCTTAAATTAAAATAATAATTAATGCTTATATCAAGCTGATTCTAATTGCTATTGATTCAGAACATAAAGCTGACCCTGAAGCAGATTGTCAGAGGCAGTAAATACGTACAGAGGAGATTGTCAGTTCTCCCAAGGAGTTGCCAGTGAGTTAGAACCAACAGAGCGCTGCCACCTTCAGAAATGCAGCTCAGCTCTCAGTGGACTGTGTCATCTGACCTCACTTCAAGTGGAACAAACTCACAGCAAGTTTTCAGAAGCTGTAAATTGCACATGAAGAGATTGGCCATCTTTAACCCCTCAGACCACCAGATTCAAATGTCCCAGTTTTGGGGTGGTTGTGAAACTTCTTATTCCTGGTCCCCCACACCTCCCCTCACCCCATATTGTTGTTAAGTGCTGTTGAGTCAACTATGACTCATAGCAACACTATACACAATGAAACTGGACTTTGCCCTATCATCCTGTGCCATCCTTAAGGTCCCTGATATACTGGAGTCCATTGCAACAGTTACTATGTTGGTCTATTTCATTTGAGAGTATTTTTCACCTTCACTGACCTTCTATTGTACCAAGCATGATATCCTTTTTTTATTTAAAAAAAATACATTGGTTTGTGTGTAAAGTTCATATACATTGTGCTTCATACTATCTTTTATTCATGTTGGTTAATTCCCATTATTTTTTTATAAAATCAATCACCATCAAACCATGCCCTTCATTACCCTATCTTTCTAGATTCCTGCTAGATCTTTTCTATTTCCTTTACATCCCTCCCTTCACCCATCAAATTGTGTGATACTATGATTTCCTCCTGCCCACGCTTATCCCTCTGTTCCCAACTCTTCCCCTCCTTGGATTCCCACACACATTTTATTAATTATTTTTATTTTTTTACAATAATGATCCTATGCAGTATTTTTCCTTATGAGACTCATTAGAATGCCCTCCAGTCTCTCCCGAGTTACACTGCATTTTTCAAAATCATTGCTCCTCAGTGTTGTGTAGTTTTTCATTGTGTGACTGTACCACAGTTTCTCAATTCATGCATGATATCCTTTTTCAAGGCTTGATTTCTCTTAATAATACATCTTTATACATGCTCTGGTGGCCTAGTGGTAAGGAGGTTACTGCCAACCAAAAGGCATGCAACGGGAATCCACCAGTTGCTCCATGGTAGAAAAACACACAATCTCCATTCCTATGACTTAAAACCCACTGGAGGATCAGCTATGAGTCTGAACCAACTCAACAGCACATAATAACAAGCACAAATATATAACACTCATTGTACGTCAAGTACTTTTCTAAGAATACATCAGCCAAAAAAGAACCCCCAAAACGCCAATGCTGTCAAGTCAATTTTCTTTCAGCCATTCTCTAACAGCTTTCCATGGATGTAAATCATTATGATAGGAGGCTATTCATCTTTTCCCCTTGAAATGTCTGGTGGCTTTGAACTGCTGACCTTTTTAGTAGCAGTCTAACATTTTACACCCTCTACCACTTGGGCTCCACATATATGTGTATGTGTAAGTATGTAATAGATATATAATAAAGTATATAACGGAAAATATATACACTTATGAATCATATGTGTAATTTACATTATAGAATGTACAATCCATAAAGTCTCTTGCACCACTGAGTCTATTCCTACTCATAGACTCATAGTGATTCTACAAGACAGTATAGAACTGCTAAATAAGATTTCCTAGGCTGAAATTTCAAAAGTAGAATGTGGGGCCTCTTTCCCTTATAGTCCTTGGTGGATTCAAATCACCTCTGTTAGAGCTGAGCACTTACCCATTATACCACCAAGTCTCCTTTATAGAGTTCATATGTATGCATAATTTATTTATCCCTCTAAACAGCCTTGTGAAGAATATACGTAAGACCATCAGCATATACAAAGTGATGTTACCTCTCAGTAGAAATGTAAACAGGGTTATTTCTTGTTCAAGGAACTGAGGAGATAATAGTAATGAACAGCTACATATTTATCAAATACTTATCATAGTTACTTGGAGATAAAATGATGATCAAGATCTGATATTTGCCCCAAGAAGATTATCATCTAGTAAAGAGAGACAAACATACAAATTAGAGCAAGACTGGAAGTTTGTCAGGGTTGAGTAGAGCATATAATTCTACTTAGAGTCATTACAGAGCAGTTGACACCATTACGTTTCTAGATTTTATTTATTTTTTTCCCTTAGAAGGTGGTTTGGGCAAGTTGAAGTAATCTTTATAGATTTATCATATGCTAACAATCTGCTCTAGGTGATATGGTAGTTCTTATCACTAAACAAAATGGTGATTTTGGTTATAGCATCCTTAACTATGTTGTTACTATGGATACTTGCCTATTCTTTGGAAAAGGGCATCATGCTTGGAAAGGTGGAAGGTCAGACAAGGAGAAGACCCTCAAGGAGATGAAGTGACACAGTGACTGCAGTAGTGGGCTCAAGTATTTCAGAGATGATGAGGATGGAACAGGGTTCAGATTTGTTATTCATAGTGTTGTTGTGAGTCATACTCAGCTCGATGAAACCTAATAAAAACAACAAAAATTCTTAGCTCTTAAGAAAGTGCATTGCTAATTTTATTGCATTTAAAGTAGAGATTGTGATAAACACATGTAGAGGATGACAATAATGTTAAGTTAAAAGTAAAGTAACTGTGAGACTCTAGAGATAGACTGACCCACTACTCAGTTCATCAAGAGTCTTCATTAGCAACAACATGTAACATTGAGTTAGTGTTCAGAATAGTATGAGAATAAAAGTTAACAGCAAAATAGAATAGAAAGAATTTGAGGACTGTATAATCTGGCAGTGTTGGATAGCTACTTCATTTTGTAAATAATTTTGAGGGACTTTATGATACCAAATGACTTGGGAGTAAGAGTGTAGATGATGTGGCCCAATGTGTGTACATGTATATAGCTTGTTCTTATTGGTGTTGGTAGCTAGTATAGAGTCAGCCCTGTACTCATGTATTAGACAGTAGAACTGTTCCATAGGGATTGCTTGTCTATAGTCTTTGCAGTATAATTTAAGTCTCAAGGAACAATGTGTTATTGTAAATACTCTACTTATACCTACGTCCTTTTACCTAATCTCATAGGGTTAGGCTTGATCCATGTATGATGTGTAAAATCAGATATCCTTTAATGTATGCCAGCTCCAAAATAAGTAAAATTGAACTCTTTCCCCAAAGTACATGAGGACAATTTTGAAGGATATACAGACAATTAGTAATATATTCTAACTTTTAAAATGTGTGTAAATTGAACATGTTATTCCAATCACGAATTCCTGAAGACTCATTGAGTTGGCTGGGTCTGCCTATCTTAAGAACATGCTATGCATTTTAATTTTGCCTCAGGAATGTGCCCAAGGGAGCTATTTGGTCATTAAAGCTATAAAAACTTTATCAGATGACTGGTCACAGGCTTCATAAAAGATGTATAGTAATCATAAGAAAAGTCAAAAGTTCCAGTTAGAATAAACAACTCCTAAACACCAAACCCACTGCCATCAGCTTGATTTAAATTTGTAGTGATTCTTTAGGACAGATTAGAATTGCTCTGGAGGGTTTAAAAGGCAAGTTTTAAATATGTACTGAAGTGACATAGCTGAAAGTGTCTTAGCTGAAAGCAGAGAATACCAGAAGAATGTCTATCTGTGTTTCATTGATTATGCAAAGGCATTTGACTGCATGGATCATAACAAACTGTGGCTGACTCTGAGAAGAATGGGAATCCCAGAACATTTAATCGTGCTAATGAGAAACCTATACTTGGACAAAGAGGCAGTCGTCAGTACAGAGCAGGGCAACACTGAATGGTTCAAAATTGGGAAGGGTGTACGCCAGGGATGTGTCCTATCTCCATACCTTTTCAACCTGTATGCAGAGCAGATTATCCGAGAGGCTGGGCTCTATGAGGAGAAGAGTGGCATTAGGATTAGTGGAAGATCTATCAACAATCTGATTTATGCAGATGACACAACACTGCTCGCTGAAACTGAGGAGGACCTCATGCACTTACTGCAGAGGGTCAAGGACTGCAGCCTTCAATATGGACTGAGGCTCAATGTCAAGAAGACAAAAATTCTCACCACTGGACCAATTGGTAGCATCAGGATGGATGGCGAAGAGATTGAGATTGTTCACAGCTTCAGTTTACTTGGCTCCACTGCCAACACTCTTGGCACCAATAGCCAGGAAATAAAAAAACCATATTGTGATGGGAAAGTCTGCTGTTAGGGACCTTTCTAAAGTACTCAAGAGCAACGGTGTCTCTCTGGAGACTAAGGTGCACCTGATACAGGCCATGGTCTTTGCAATCACTTGTTATGCATCAGAGAGTTGGGCAATGACTAGGGAGGATAGAAGGAGAATTGATGCCTTTGAGCTGTGGTGCTGGAGAAGAGTATTGAATGTACCCTGGACTGCCAAGAAAACAAACAGATTCATCCTAGAGAGGGTTAAACCAGACTACTCCTTGGAGGCAAGGATTCTGGGGCTTTGTCTGACATACTTTGGACATGTTGTAAGGAGAGACAGGTCTTTAGAGAGGGACATCATGCTGGATAGTGTAGAGAGACAGCGCAGGAGGGGAAGACCCTCTATGAGGTGGATTGATTCAGTGACTGGGGTAATCGGGGTGGGTCTGTCAGGGCCAATGAAATTGGCACAGGAGAGAGCACGGTTTAGGGCTGTTGTACACAGGGTTGCTATAAGTCACAAACAACTCGACGGCACATAACAACAACAACTGAAGTGACTGACTTTTTCCTGTGGAACAGCTTGAATGTTCAAACAGCTGCTACTTTTATTATCAGATACATTTCAAATCTGAGCCACTGAGCCACCAGGGCTCCTTCACTGTATAAATAATCCCCATGAAATGAGATGTAAAGCAGGAGCTCTTCACCTTTACAGCCTTTAAGAACATCTATCATTGAATTACTCAAATCCTGTATCCTATGCTACTTATCTGGATTAGGGAGTTGCAATGAAGACCCCCAAATAGTACATCTTTCTGCACAGAAAAGGTAAGAGTTTATCACACAAAGTGTACACAATGTCTGCAAGACTTCCTGCCCAGCAGCTTGCTGCACAGGCTGGCAGAGATATTCCAGTAGCTGCCAGGGTAGAAAAAAAGATACCCGTTCTCATGTCCTCTGAGATTTTTGTGGTATGCTTTACATATATATATATATATATATATGCTTTTTTATTATAGTCTTTAGGGTGAGTGCTCAGTAATTAAAGAACATTATGCACAAGCAGGAATGGCATCTACTTCCTAAACAACATGCTTCAGGAAACTCTATGAACTTTGATAAATGTCGATAGTTTTAGAGAGGCTCAGGCCTTTTGTTCATAGGGTTGCTACGAGTCGTGCTCGACTTGAAGGCAATCAACAACAACATTCACATATAAGGAAATCTGGTGGCTAGTAGGTTAAGTGGTGGACTTCTAACTGAAAGGTTGGTAGTTCAAATCTACTGACTTCTCCATGAAGGAGAAAGATAGGCAGTCTTTTCTTATAAAGACTCATAGCTTCTGAAACCTGATAGCGGGTGACCATGAGTTGGAATCCATTCAATAACAGAGGATTTGGCTTTGGATTTTCTTATTCACATGTAAGTATGAAAGTATTTTGAAACAGTATGTCAATGATGTGAAAATATTCAAGCGTTCATGCATGGCTAGTGCAATTATAAAATGTTTTAGATGCTTTGGAAATAGTTTTTCAGGTCCTTATAAAATTGAACATGTGACTGAGCAATCCCAACTCTAGAAATATAACCAAAAAAAGTGAAGCCATTTGCTACACAGAAATTGTCTATGCATATTCTTATGAGTATTAATACATAATAACTACAAAATGAAATAAGACTTGACATATTTTAATGGTGATCTTAGAGAAGAGAAATGTATACCCTGTGAGCTTCCTCAATAAACAAATCTGTTCTGGAAGAAGGCAACCAGGGTTCTTCTTAGAGATCAGATGGTGAAAGTTCATTTCACATACTTTTGGCATGTTTTTCAGGAGAGTCTAGTCCTTGGGAAAAGACTTTATTCTAACAAAAGCTGAAGGTAGGAAAAGAGAGGAAGACTTTCAACAAAGTGAATTGACACAGTGCTTGTAACAGTGGACATGTTGGGGATGGTAAATATGGCAGGAGTGGCATCCACTTCCTAAATAACATGCCTTTGGAAACTCTATGAACTTTCATAAATGTTGATAGTTGTAGAGGGCCTTCAGGCCTTTTGTTCCTACGGTCGCTATGAACCATGTTTGACTCGAAGGCAAACAACAACAGATTATAACAATAACAGATTATAATCTGTGGTCCAGAGAGTAACTATAAGTCATAGTAAACTTGAAGGCACATAAAAATAACATTAATAAAGAGGAAAGAACCATAATATTTATGAACATATAAAGAGATGCACAAAATATACTAAATTAATATAAAATAAATTATAAATATACCATAATTTCTCAATCCATTTTATTGTGGTTGGACATCTGGGCTATTTCCATGGTCTTGCAATGGTGAATTAACGTTGCTATGAACATTGCTGTACAAATCTCCATTTGTGCCTCGGTTCTCATTCTCTTGGGATATTTTTCAAGCGGTGGAATAGCCAGATCATATGTAATTTCTTATTTCAGCTTTTTTTTTTCTTTTTCTTTTTTTTTTAGGTCTCGCTCGGTTATTTCTTCACTATTTCAGCTTTTTGAGGAAGCGCCAAACTGCCTTCCAGAGTGGTTGTAGCATTTGACAATCCCACTAACAATGTATAAGAGTTCCTGTCTCACCACATCCTTTCCAATAAAACTTGCTGTCCTATTAAACTTTGCCACTGCTATTGGAGTGAGATGGTATCTCATTGTGGTTTTAATTCACATCTCTCTTATTGCCAGTAATTTTGAACATTCATGTATCTGTTGTCCATTTGAGTATCTTCCTCTGTGAAAATTCTTTCCATGTCTTTTACTCATTTTGTAATTGGGTTATCAGTATTTTTCTTTTGGAGGCCCAGGAATATTCTGTAAACATTAGCTATGAGACTCTTGTCTGATACGGTATTGTAGGCAATGGTTTTGTAAAGTACTACCTATTTTAAAAGGGACTGGAGAGCATTATGCTGAGTAAACTAACTCAGTCCCATAAGGACAAATACTATACAAACCATAATTGTAGAATGAGTATGAGGATCCACAAGGGGGAGGAGAGTGGAGGCATAGTTCAGGATAGGTGCATGTGGGGTGGGAATAGTTAATCATAGGGTCGTAAAATTTGATGTGTTGGAGAGGGGTGAAGAAATAGGAACTATCTGGTGTGAAAAAGGATGTATTTGACTTTGTAAATAAACTAGTGTTTTTTTAAAAATGGTAAAAACACTTTCAAGTGAATTTCTTCTCATGATAACATCATGAGCTTCATAGTACAATTGCTTCATGAAATTTTATTGACTTTTGAAGAAGCTTTAATGGAAGCAAATGTAAAGATCTTTCCTTTGCAGAGACCATGAGGTTGGTACACATTGCCAAACTTTCACCTACAGGATACCCAGGGACTCCAGGGAAACACTACTCACCAATAAAAAGAGAATGAAGATCTGATATGTGCCACAACATAGATGAATCACAAAAACCTAATACAGAATGAAAGAAGCCAGTATGAATAGGCCACGTGTAGTGTTATTTATGTACTTTCAAAACAAACATACTACAAATCAATCATTAACTGTTGTAGTTGTTAGGTGCCATCAAGTGGAGTATGACTCATAGTGACCGTATGAACAACATATCTGAACCTAACCTGTTGTTGTTGTTGTTATGTGCCGTCAAGTCGCTTGCGACTCATAGTGACCCTATGTACAACAGCCCTAAACTCCGCTCTGTCCTGTGCCAATCACACTGTCTC
>NW_006400082.1:688527-694188 GCF_000299155.1 Elephantulus edwardii | reverse complement strand
CTCCTCTCCTCTCCTATCCCATCCTCATCATCTCTAACATACTTGAGCCTATCACTGTAGTCATACCTGGCTGAGAGTTTTCTTCTCTTTTGCTGACTCTCTCCACCCTTCTAAGCAAGATGTCCTTTTCCAAGGAATAGCCCTTCCTAACAACATGCTCAAAGTATGATGAAGCTTCATCACCCGTGCCTCCAAGAGCACTCTAGTTACACTTTCTCTAAGACAGATATGTTCATATTTTTTGCCCTTCATGTAATATTCAGTACCCTTCTCCAAAACCAAAACAGAGACTTCAATTCCCTTATCTTTATTTATTGTCTAGCTCTCAGAATAATAGCAACTGATTGAAAAGACCATGGACTGAATGAGGTGCACTTTAGCCTTTAAGTGGAAATCATTGCTCTTTAGTATTTTGGAGAGGTCCTTGAGAGCTGATTCTTTCAATGCAGTGTGTCTTTTGATTTCGTCACTGCTATTACCAAAGGTGCTGATTGTGCATCATAGTAAGATGAAATCATGGACAATTTGGATCTTTTCTCCTTCTATCATGACATTACCTTTTGGCACAGTGGTGAGGATTGATTGTGCATCCAAGTAAGATGAAATCATTGACAATTTGGATCTTTTCTCCTTCACAGTGGTGAGGATTTTTGTCTTCTAGAGATGTAATCCATGTTGAAGGATGTAGTTTTTGATCTTCTGTATTAAGTCTATCAAGTTCTCCTCCCTTTCAGCAAACAATTTTGTCAACTGCATAACACAGCTTTTTGACAAGATTTCCTTTAATCCTAATGCCACATTCCTCATCATAAAGTTTAGTTTCTGGAATTATTTGCTGAGCATACAGATTGAATATTGTTGTTATGTGCCATTGAGTTGAGCTCAACTTATAGTGACCTTAGAGGAACAAATCTGAGCCCTGTCCTATCTTGTGACATCCTCATCATCTTTTACATACTTGAAGCCATTTGTGCAGTCATTGTGTCAGTTCTTCTCATTGAGGGTCTTCCTCTCTTTCACTAGCCTTCCACATTTCCAAGAATGATGTCCCTTTCCAAGGAATAGCCTCTTTCAGCAGTATGCCTGAAGTATATGAGACTACACATCATCTTTCTTCAAAGGAACAGAATGCACTTTCTCTAAGACATATCTGTTCTTTTGATAGTCCATGGGATATTCAATACTCTTCTCCAACACCATAGCTCAAAAGTTTCTTGTTCTGTCACCTATCAATTCTTTATTAATTTTCTAGCTCTCAGGTGAATAAATATGGAGAAAGGCTACAACTCTGACACAGTTTTCTTAATTTTAAACTATGCAGTTTCCCCTTCTCTGTTCTGATAACAGCTTCTTATTCTAGATATTTTGTATGAGCATAATGAAATGTTCTTGGATTTCCATTGTAGTCAAAGTTAGCCATGCTTTGTTGTGATCCACACAGTCAAAAGCCTTTGCACAGCCAATAAAATACTGATATACATTCTTCTCATACTCTCTACTTTCAGCCAAGATCCATCTGTCATTTGCAATGATATCACTGATTCTAGTCTTTTCTCAGTGCATCTTGAACCACTGGCTGTTCCCTGTCGATATACAGTTTTGTAATTTTTAGATGATCTTCACCAATATTTTGCTTGTATGTGATAGTTATAATATTGTTCGATAATTTCCACATTCTATTTGTATCACCTTTCTTCAGAACAGGAACAAATGTAGATACTTTCCAGTCTATTGGCCATGTAGCTGTTTCCCCTGTTTTCTGCAACAGACTAATGGGTATACCCAAGGCTGCATCTGTCAGTTGGTATCCCATTAATACCTGGGGACTTATTTTTCGCCAGTGCCTTTAGTGCTGCTTTAGTCTTCCTTCTTTACCTCTTGGTCATACGCTACTTCCCGAAATTCCTCACTGTATCCCTTCCATCTTTTTTTTTCTTTTCATTTTTCATGTTTCCTGGATCATATATTCTCTCTCAGTATTGAAACTTGAGGCTTGAATTTGTTTTTAAAGTCTTTCAGCTTAAGAAATGCCTAGTGAATTCTTCTCTTTTCATTCTCCATCTCAAGCTCTTTGTACATTTCATTTTGTTACTTTGCTTTGTCTTCCTGACTTGTCCTTTGAAGTTTTCTGCTCAACTCTTTTACTTCAGGATCTCTTCCCTTTGTTTTGGCTTCTTGACACTTTAGTGCAATTATCAAAGTTTTTATAAATTAAATAATATATAAACGAAATAATCCATTGTAAGATGAACAAAGAGCAATATAGTAAGATTTTTTCTACATATGTTTAATTTTACATGTCAAATATCTGAAAGGAATCATGCAATATTGAATTAGCATCATGATAAGCTTTTGCAGTACTTGCAAATCAGTTGTCTAATTTGAGCACATTCTGTCTGTGTGCTGGAAAAGACAGAAGTTTCTAGAACTCCATATTATGAGTCTCTGGTTTGGAAATAAGATCATATAAACAAGTTCTCTGAGGGGAAAATTTCTATTTACCTTTTTATTTCTCAGAGCATTGAGTATGTGTTTCTTGAGGTGAAGATTAAATGGGTTATGACTTTATAGCTGTCCTTTTTTGCAGGGGCAAGTAAACCTAACAATAAAATAAATATAATTTTATCTTTGAGATAATATAATTTTAAAGGTGAGTACATTCTGGAATGTAGTGTTCCCTTTATAAATGTTTCATAAAGAATGTATGAAGCAAGAAACTATTTGAATGAATAAATGTAGAGTATATGAAAAGGGCCACTGAAATTACCTTCTAAAAAGTCTACTTCTTTTCCAATATCATCTCCAGTATCTCCAAATTAATCAATATTATTGAAATATTTTTACAAAATTAAATGGTTTAATTTTATTTAAAGTTAGATTTTCATTCATTCACTGTTGCACATTTCCCCCTAAACACCTCCCTCAGTTCACTTAAAAAAATCATAATTCATAATTGCCCCTCTCCCTCCCACTCCTTCTCCAGTTCACTTTGCTGTGTACCTCTTGTTCTCGACTGTTGGCGTACAAATAATGCTTAATCATATATTCCTTTTAAACAGTTCTTTCTTTGATCTGTTCCAATGCAGTGTTCATTATTTATTCCTTATTTTCTTAGTTTCTCTCCCAACCTCCAGGTTAGTCCTGTTTTATAACAATAGTGTTATAAAGTATTTGTCCTTTTGTGACTGAAATACTTCACTCAGCATAATGTCCTTCAGGGTCACCCGTGTTGTATAATTTTTTATGAGTTCCTTGTTTTTCAGGGTTGCATAGTATTCGATTGTGTGAATATACCATAGTTTATCTATCCATTCATTTGTTGATGGGCTCCATCTCTTTGCTATTGTGAATTATGCAGAAATAAGCATGGGTATGCATATATCTGTTCAGGTAGCAGGTTTGGTTCCTTTAGGGTATATTCCTAGTAGTGGATTTGCTGGGTCAAATGGTATTTTTATTTCCAACTTTTTAAGAAAGCACCATACCACCTTTCATAGTGGTTGCACCATTTTACACTTCCACCAGCAGTGAATAAGGGTTCTAATTACTCTACAACCTTGTCAGCATTTGTTGTTTGCCGCTCTGTTGAACTTTGCTATTGTTACTGAGGTGAGATGATATCTCATAGTTGTTTTGATTTGCATCTCTCTGAAAGCTAGGGAGTTTGAACATTTCTTCATGTGTTTGTTTGCTATCTTAATGTCTTCTTTGATGTAGTGTCTATTCATATCCTGTGCTCATTTTGCAATTGAATTGTTTGCTTTTTTCTTGTTGAGTTAAAAATAAAATTATTTTTAAAAAATTTGTGTATTGTTTTGTGTTCAAAGTTAATCTTAAAGGCCTTTTATATTTTCTAGATCCTAAATGAGTGGCATTAAGAATTTTGAACAATAATACCACAACATATCTACTACATGAAAAGTGAGAATTATCCTGAAAGAGTAGACCAAAAGGTAAACAATTGAAAACTAAATTTAGTTTAAATTCTATTGTGCGATTGCAGCACTCTTTCATAGGAATTACAGGAATATTGAGATAGTATTTGTCTCTTCCTCACATCTTCAGTTACTGGTTTCTCCTCATATTCATAGTTAAACTGATATTCCCTATAAATGAATACATTCATACAAGTATATGTATTTGTATTTTAAGTTTTTAACTGAAAAAATTAAAATATATTGTTTACAGGGTGAAATGAAACAAGGTAAATGGCATTTCTAAATACTTTTACAGATTTTATTGAGTTAAAATTCTTTTAATGATTAAATCACTTGGAATTTTAGAAAAACATAAGTTTATAGTGAATATTTTACAAAAATACAAATACAAAAGTTTTCTATCATTTTTTTTGTATTCGTATGACTGATAACACAACCTTGTAATCTGTTAACTTAATTAATATGAACATTGGGCATTCTCTAAAATAACCAAGAATGACCAAATTTATATTCAGTGCTCTCTTTATGAGGTCAGAGTTTATAACCTCGAAGGGCAAAAACAGTAAGTCAGATTTATTGACTTTTAAAAGTTTGGGGAATTCCTCATTGACTAATTTTCATTACTCTCCGAACTCTGAGATCAGATAAGAAATGAGACTGTAAAATATTTCATATGGAAATTATTCCGTTTAAGAAAATGGAAATGAAATTATTGAAATATTGGGTCAATATGAATTTCTTTTACAAATAGAAAAAATATTATCCAACCCCCTGATTCTCTTACTTCAAGAGTTTAATGAGACATTCTAGTTTTTTTGTTAATGTATCATCACCCATCAGAAGTTCATTGTAACTTAATACAATGAGAAATTTTTATCACTTGTCTTCCAGACATATCTTTAACCCTGTTCATGAGCTCTTGTCTCAGACCAAATCCTCTGACTCTACTGTCTCAATTTCCTCTTTCTGGCATTTTCTATCAATTAAAATCTTACTTGGAATTCTGAACCTGAATTTCATTTACTCTAGAAAACAGTCTAGGTATACAAGAGTACTGCATATAGCCACACTCTGAAGTCTTAAACAATTATCTGTACCAAGCGTGTGGAACGCACATTTACAACTCTGCTTGGAGGTTATATATTTTTATGCCTGGTGTTGGATTATAAATTCCTAAAGTTCATGATTTATCTCTCCAAGGCATTCCACATAACAACCTTCCAGTTAATGCTTGTTTACTGACTGGATGAATGAGATGAGGTTGAAATTGAGACAGGTTATTCATTTAAGATTGAGATCTAGTGGTGTGGTCCACCAAGATTTGTGTTGCAAGCTCAAAGGTTGTGCCTCTCAGGTCATTCAAATCCACAAATATATACAGAAAAAATGGGCATTCTCCTCCTGTCTTTTATTTGCAACCTTGGAAACCCAATGGAGGGTTAGCTAGGAATCAATTCTGTCTTGTAAACAGAAAAAAAGATAAGAGAGAAAGTGAAGAAACTTGACTTATTTAAGAAGGAGCTTTGGTGGCCCAGTGATTAAGGGTTTGGCTCTTAACTGGCAATGATGGTTCAAACTCACCAATGGAAAAACATGTGTTAGACTGCTTCTTTGAAAAATTACTGCCTAAGAAATCCCATGTTGTTGTTGTTATGTGCCATTGAGTCGCTTGTGACTCATAGCAACCCTATGTACAAGAGCTCTAAATGCTGTTCTATCCTGT
>NW_006400082.1:684285-687677 GCF_000299155.1 Elephantulus edwardii | reverse complement strand
ATTAGCACAAGCAAATGTTCTGGGATTCCCATTCTTCTCAGAGTCAGCCACAGCTTGTTGTGATCCACACAGTCAAAAGCCTTTGCATAGTCAATGAAGCCCATAAGGTAGTTCTATTCTTCCCTATAGGGTTGCTATGAGTTAAGAATCAATTGCAAGGAATTTATTTCCTTTTTACCCCCAAATTAATTGAGGAGGTTTCTAAATGGTGAATGATTAAACAAGGTGCACAAACACATACCTTAGAAGTTCAGGCTCTCTGGTTCACTAAGTAATCACTTTTGTGAATACACTCCCTCAAAGTTCTCCCTGGGCCTTCCACACAGAGCAGTACACACAGAGCAGTAATGAGTACTGATGATAATGAGTAACTGATGATATTAGCTTACTCTGATTTCTTTAAGTTTATTTTTATGAAGAGCCTTATTATTCAGAGAACTCTGCTTGGTAAAAAATTTGACGTCCAGTTCTCAAAATAATATATAAAAATCTCACTTCAGAATAGCCACAAGTCATCCTATGTGAGCATACATTTTGTGGAGTGACAGTAAATTTGATTCTGATATTAAAACCACAGTTTAAGTCTTTCTTGTATAGAAGAATGTTACAGTAACAGACCCAGGAGATTCCTGTTAAGTACTGTAAGCACATTTTACCAAGTAGATTGTGGTCAAATGGTTCCAACACAGACCACTTGGGTACAAAGGGTCAAACACAGTCCAAACAAATGCTTGACAATACCCGGTACAAAGGGCCCGTGTCCTTGGTGAATGATTAATCATGATCTATCATAAACAAAGTGTTCTATACATTTGACAAACAAGTCTGTAAAAGAGCACAGGAAGTACAGAAGAAAATGACATTTTGAAATTAAATGTCAGTTATAAGATAACAATTCTGATTTAGGAACTTTTCTATACTGGAGGAAATCTTTAACACTTTGAAGCTAAGGTGGCAAGTATGGGGTCTGTATTCCCAAATGTAATATATACATATAATTTGGGGAAAAATAAAAAAATTTCATTATCTTCCTATTCCCCCTCTCAAGAACATACATATGAATGTGAACATCCATAAATGAGTTTTCCCACTTGACAAATGGGAGGGTTTTTCCTACTTTATAGCATGTCTGCTATGCTTCAAGAGCTGGACAATGATTAGGGATGACAGATGAAGAATGGATGCCTTTTAACTGTGTTGCTGGAGAAGAGTCTTGGACATACCATGGGCTGCCAAGAAAACAAATAGATCTGTCTTGGAGAGGGTGAAACCAAGTTTCTCCTTGGAGGCTGGGATTTAGAAGCTCTGTCTCACATACTTTTGGCATGTGGCCAGGAGAGACTGGTCCTTGGAGAAAGACATGATGCTTGGAAGGGTGGAGGGACAGCACAGGAGAGGAAGACCCCAGATTAGATGGATTGATATAATAACTGGGGCAATGGGAGTTGGTGTGTCAGAATCTGTGAGACTGGTTCAGGACAGGGCAGGTTTCAAAGCTGTTGTACATAGGGTCGCTATTGGTCACAGGTGACTCGACAGCACATAACTATAACTACTATCAAAAGAAGGGCCTTTTTACACTGTTGAAAAAGTTTTTTTATGAACATAGAGATTTAATCTTTAGAAAATTCCATCCCATTCTGCAATTTTAACATCTCCAGATTGAGCATATCTGCCTATATTTGGAAGTCTCTCTACACCATACACTAGGCCTTCTAAGCTTGGGCCCAGTTTGTCTCTTACAAAATTTATAGTTTGGGGCTTTACTCCCAGGTCTCTGGTCCCCCTGGAGTTGATTTTTGTATATGGTGTGATATGTGGATCCTGCTTCAGCTTTCTGCAGGTAGTAGTCAGATTTGCTAGCACCATTTGTTGAAGAGGTTGTCATTTCTCCATTTAATATGTTTTATTCCTGTATTGAATATAAGAGGACCATAGATAGAGAGGTCTGTTTCTGGGTTCTTGATTCTGTTTCATTGGTCTACGTCCCTGTTGTTGTACCAATGCCATGCTGTTTTGTTTACTACCACTGTGCAATAGGTTTTGAGATCAGGGAGTGCTATGCCTCCTACTTCATTTTTGTTTTTCAGAAATGCTTTGCTTATTTGGAGTCTCTTTCCTCTCCAAATAAACTTGACAATTTCCCTTTCAATCTCCTTGAAAAATGAATTTGGTATCTGTATTGGAATTGGGATCAAACATTTGGCAATACCATCTCAGACAAGGGTCTCATAACAAAAGTCTACAGGATACTCTTGGGCCTCCAGAAGAAAAGGACTGATAATTGCAAAATGGGCAAAAGAAATGGAAAGACTTTTCAGAAGAAGACATTCCATTTGCCAATGTTGTTGTTGTTATGTGACGTTGAGTCGCTTGTAACTCATAGTGACCGTATGTACAACAGCTCTAAACATTGCTCTATCCCTTGTCAGTCTTACTGTCCCCAGCACACCTATCTCCATTACCCTAGTAATCCATCTCATCAAGGGTCTTCCTCTCCTGTGCTATCCATCCACCCTCCCAAGCTTGAGGCCCCTCTCCAAGGACTGATCCCACCTTGCAATGTGTCCTAAGTATGTCAGATGAGGCTTCAGAATTCTTGCCTCCAAGGATCAGCCTGGCTTCACCCTCTCCAGGACGAACTTGTTTGTTCTCCTAGCAGTTCATTCAATACTGTTTTCCAGCACCACAGCTCAAAGGCATCAACTCTCTTATCATCCATAGTCATTGTCCATCTCTCTGATGCATAGCAAGTAATTGCAAAGACCATGGCCTGTATCAGGCACACCTTAGTCTCCAGACTGGCATTGTTTGCTCTTCAGTACTTTGGAGAGGTCTCTGACAGCAGGCATTCCTGACACAATTTTGTTTTTTTTTCTGGCTGCTGGTACAAGAGTGTTGATTGTAGAGTCAAGTAAACTGAAGCTGTCAACAATCTCAATCTTTTCACCATCTTTCATGATGCTTCCAATCGACCCAGGGGTGAGAATCTCTGTTTTCTTGATGTTGAGCTTCAATCCATATTGAAGGGTGTAATCCTTGACCTTCTGCATCCAGTGCTTCAGGTCCTCCTCAGTTTCAGCAAGCAAGGTTGTGTCATCTGCATAAAGCAGGTTGTTGATGAATCTTCCTTCAGTCCTGATGCCATGCTTCTCCTCATAGTGCCTAGCTTCCCAGATAATCTGTTTCGCATATATATTGAAAAGATATAGAGATAGGACACATCCTTGACATACCAAATTAAAATGCTCTAAATCACTAGCAATAAGAGAAATGCAAATCTTGCTAGACTAGCAAAATTTAACAGAACAGCAAGCAACAAATGCTGACGAGGTTGTGGAGAGACTGGAACCCTTATTCACTGTTGGTGGGAGTGTAAAATGGTGCAACCA
>NW_006400082.1:681455-683621 GCF_000299155.1 Elephantulus edwardii | reverse complement strand
GAGAAGGGTGCAACAATGAATGAATGGAATCCCAAAATCTCTGTAGATGTTCATTGAAATGAAAAATAAACAACCTAAATTAAAAAAAAAGAGAAATGCAAATCAAAACCACAAGAAGATACCATCGTGACCCTGTAGCAGTGGCAAAATTTAGTAGGGCAGTAAGCAATAAATTTTGGAGAGGATGGGAAGAGGTAGGAACCCTTACACATTGTTGGTAGGACTGTAAAATGGTACAACTGCTCTGGAAAACAGTTTGGTGTTTCCTCAAGAAGTTGAACATAGAAACTCTGTATTACCCATCTATTCCACTATGAGGAAAATACCTTGAGGAAATTAGAACTGAGACACAAGCAGAGATATGTACACCAATATTCATAGCCGCATTATTCACCATCTCAAGAACATGGAAACAGCCCTAATGTCCAACCACAACTTAATGGATTGTTACATTGTGGTACATTCACACAATAGGATACTATGCAACACTCAGGAGCAACAATTTAAAAAAAATACTATGTAACTTGGGAGAGACTAGAGAACATTATGCTGAGTGAACTAACCTGGGCTTATAAGGACAAATACTTAATAAGAATATTATTGGGAAAAAAAATAGAAGGATAACTATTAAAACATATACAGGAACCCAAGGAGAGAAAATTAACTACATAATTAGGACCGTATAAGAAGGGACCAATCCTTGGAGAAGGACGTCATGTTTGGGAGGGTGGAGGTACAGAGCAGGAGAAGACTCTCTATGAGGTGGATTGACTCAGTGACTGAGGTAATTGGAGTAGATGTATCGGAGACAGAGAGATTGACACAGGATAGGGCAGGGTTTAGGGCTGTTGTACATAGGGTCGCTATGAGTCGCAGGCAACTCGATGACAATGACACATAACAACAACAAAAATATTCATCAAGACTTCCTAAGAAGGATAAGAAGAGGACAGTGAAAGAAAGGAAGACTCTTAATCAGATGGATAAACACAGTGAGTGCAGCAATGGACTCAGATGTGTCAGAGATTGTGACGAAGGTGCAAGATAGGATAGGGTTAAAATCTTTTGTTCATAAGATTGCTATAGGTTGTACCCAACTGACAGCACAATGACAACCACCAACTGAGACAAATACTTGGCAATGACATATCTGACAAAGGACATTTCTCTAAAATTGATAGAAAACTCCAATACCTCAAACAAGAAAATGGAAAACAACCTAATTACAGAGAACAAAGGATATGGAAAACATTTCACCAAAGACACTCAAGTGGCCAACAAGCACATGAATGAATGCTCAAGACAATTATTCTCTCTCATTGCTACAGAAAAAGAACCAATTCATAGCTCACCATCCAGCATGATCTCAGAACCACAAGCTACATGGAAGGAGATTATGCATCTTTCTCCTTCAGAGAACCTAGAGGATTAGAACTGCCTGCCTTTGAGTTGATAATGCAATTTTTTTTACCCACTTGGCCACCAGAGCTCCTGAAGTATTAGAGCTCCATTAAGTATTATGCTATTGATATGTACTATTGAATAGGAACTGAATCACAGCTAATTGTCTATTCAGTTTTAAGAAGCTGTAAATCATTTAAGAGGTGATTTCTCAGAGTAGCTGGTAAATTTGAACCATGACTCTTCAGGTTGGCAGTACAACTACTTATCACTAAATCAACAGAGCCCCCCTTTGAGAGAGGAATTTCGAACAAAAATAAGTTGTCATCTTACCCTGGCAACAGTAAACTCTAAATGCTGGTGAGAATATGGACAGATTATACAATGTTGTCAGAATGTAAAATTATGCAACCTATGGAAAGCAATTTTATACATTCTTAGGAATCTGGGAATAGAAATAGAGGCTGGGGATAGGAATCTGATCCAGAAATCTCACTAGTAGGTATATATCTAAAGAACTAAGAATTGTGACATGAATGAATACAAGCAGACTCACATTTATTGCAGCATTATTTGCAATAGCAAAGTGATTAAAACAACCCAAATATCTATTGATGGGTGAATGATTAAAAACATTCCCACAATGTTTACTAAAGAATGACAAATGATTGAATCTTTGGATGGTACCTAGGATGAGAAGGGAGGGAGTAAAAAATAAAAAAACTTGTACTCAAGAGCAATGGTGTCTCTCTGGAGACTAAGGTG
>NW_006400082.1:633371-680535 GCF_000299155.1 Elephantulus edwardii | reverse complement strand
ATTTTTGTGTGAGTGTACCATCAAATCAGATCTGACTGGTACAGGAGGAGATTGTTCCTCCTTTTCCCGGCAGAGCATCTGGTGGATTCGAACCATGTGCCTCTGGGATTGTAGTTGCAGCTCCTTGCCACTAGGCCACTAGAGCTCCCCTAAATGTTGACTTTTTAAACTCTTCTTTCTGAGGAAAAATAAATGTGTGTTAGAGAAAGTACAGACAGAGTGCTGTTTGGAGGGAAAGATGATGAAGCTTTGCCTCACATATTTCAGGTATGTTGTTAGGAGGTGAGTGATATTCCTTGGAGAAAAACATGATGCTTGGAAAGGCAAAGGGTTGGCAAAGGAAAGGAAGACCCTTAATGAGGTGAATTAATAGTGTCTGATGCAGTGGGCTTTAGTATGCCAAGAAGTGTGAAGATGATACAGGA
This sequence comes from Elephantulus edwardii, assembly GCF_000299155.1. NCBI lineage: Eukaryota > Metazoa > Chordata > Mammalia > Macroscelidea > Macroscelididae > Elephantulus > Elephantulus edwardii. Next base: position 680,110 of record NW_006400082.1, on the reverse strand, counting down.
TAAGCTAGGGTTCACATCTGTTGTTTATAGAGTTAGTATGGGTTGTTCTCAGCTTGATGGCACCTAACAACAGCAATAAAAACAACCAGTATTAGGTGCTGTGCCTTTGGTCAAATTGGTCAGTGGCTGGGCATCATTTGTTGTGTTGTTGTTGTTCTTATACACTGTCGAGTCACTTGTGACTCATAGCGACCCTATGTACAATAGCCCTAAAACCTACTCTATCTCTTGCCAATCTTATTGTCTCCAACACACATGTATGCCCATTACCCTAGTGACTGAATCAATCCATCTTATTGAGGGTCTTCCTCTCATGTGCTGTCCGTCCACATTCCCAAGCATGATGTCTCTTTCCAAGGACTGATCCCTCCTTGCAACATATCCAAATATGTCAGACAAGGCTTCAGAATCCTTGCCTCCAAGGAGCAGCCTGGCTTTACCCTCTCCAGGACGAACTTGTTTGTTCTCCTAGCAGCCCATGGTATATTCAGTACTGTTTTCCAGCACCACAGCTCAAAGGCATCAACTTTCTAGTCCTTGTCCAGCTCTCTGATGTATAGCAAGTAATTGCAAAGAGCATGTTCTTTCAATCTTAGGTTAGTTGAAGTCCTGGCTCATGTAGTCTCTCTGCCTTTTACTTTTGGTTCTTCTCTGTGATACTAATTACTGCATTACTATTTTTCATGTAATTAACCTAAAAATTATACCTACAAATAAATTTAGGTTTAAATTAAATTATCATTTTAATCACCATGATAGATAAGACATTGAGATTTTAGCAATTTCATCTTATTCAATACCACAGTCCTCATCCTTGGCACCAGCAGTCAAGAAATCAAGACTAATTGTACTGGGAAAATCCTCTGTCAAAGACCTCTCCAGAGTGCTAAAGAGCAACAATGTCGGTCTAGAGACTAAGGTGTGCCTGATTTAGGTCATGGTCTTCAAAATTACTTGTTACACTTCAGAAATCTGGACAATGAATAAGGATTAAAGAAGATGAATTGATGTTTTTGAGTTGTGGTACTGAGGAAGAGTATTGAGCATACAGTGGCCAAAAGAACAAACAAATCTGTCCTGGAGAGGATGAAGCCAAGTTCCTTCTTAGAGGCAAGGATTTGAATCTCTGTGTCACATATTTTGGGCATGTTGCCAGGAGGGACCAGTCCTTGGAGAAGGACATCATGCTTGGAAAGGTTTAGGGACAGTGCAAGACAGGAAGACCCCTGATGAGATGGTTTGATGCAATAACTAAGATAATGGAGATATGTGTCAGAGTCAGTGAGATTAGTTCAGGATAGGGCAGGGTTAAGAAATATTGTAAATGGGTAGCTGTGAGCCACAGTCAACTCAATGGCACATAACAACAACAATTTAATGAGTGACTAGAGATCAAAAGTATTATCTTCACTGGCTACTCAGAAGTTTTCCAAGCCCAAACGTTACTCACCTTACTAGGATGCATGAATATGAACTTTGTGAACTACATCATGACAGTTGATTGAGAAGTCTCATGGGATTATAGTCCTCAGCCTTCAGATTCCAACCAATAATATTAGAAGGTTTTGGGCTTTATCTTAGTAGTTTCTATTGTTGTGCCTTCAATGGCTATACATGGCTTTCTATATTTATCAGTATCTACAGTACATGCAATATTTGAATAAGGATTACAGAAGAAGAATTGATACAGTACAGTGATTTTTTTCTGATATCATGAATGTGTAAACCAGTAGCTACTCAAGTGTTTACAAATCTATACCTAATCCTATCCTTCCATGACCATACTTATTTCTCACACTTTCCTGAATATGTTGCATTTTTAGATATATCAAATTATTTATGGTAGACATCTTTTTCTTTCAAGCAGTTTTCAGTATCATCATTCACTTTGCTTATGCTGTGCTCCTTGTGTCTTTGATATATTTTTTTTTACATGGCCTATGTGTTCTCATAATGTTATACAGACACTCTCACATTATGGATGAAACCTGTTCCTAAGTGTATTTATGAGTAAAATTTGTAGATAAGTTACAACAGGTGCATATGATCCTTACTTAGTCTTCGATTAGTGCAGTGAAATGTTCAAAACCTTTTCAGTGATTTCAAAACTGCATGTGCGGCCAGGGAAGGTGACTGTGATGAAGACAAACAGAGTTGGGTTCAAGAATTTCCAATTGAGGGCAAATTTACATAACATTACAAAGAAATCTGTGAGGAGTTGCAATGCCAACCTAAGAGCTGTTCCTCTGGCAGTTCAAATTCACAAATAGCAACTTGGGAGAAAGATGAAGGCTCTCCAAACTCTGGTTATAGTCCTGAAAATCTGATGGAGATTCAGTGATTCAGTCAATTTCTGTGTCACAACAACGCATTGAGTGTTTTAGTGGTATTTTAAATACTGGTTTGTTTACAAAGTTCATACACATTGTTTTTCACACCAGCTCTTTCCCATTCTCCCCCCACATCAAATTGTGTGACTCTATGATTAGCTGCCCTCCATCACCTCTACCCATCCTCACCCATCTGCTCCCCTCCTTGGATCCTAATACTCATTCTAAAATAATGGTTTTATACAGTATTTACCCTTTATGGGACTGAGTTAGTTCACTCAGCATAATGCTCTCCAGTCTCTCTGAAGTTAGATGGTGATTTACAAAATTGTAACTTTGTGCTGCATAGTTGTTTTTGTGTGAATGTACCATAGTTTCTCAATCCAGTCTATTGCGGTTGGACATTTGGGCTGTGGCCATGTTCTTGCAATGGTGAATAATGCTGCTAATAGCATTGGTGTATAAATCTCTCTCTGTGCCTCAGTTCTCATTTTCTCAGGATATATTCCAAGCAGTGGTATAGCTAGATTATACAGAATTTCTATGTTCAGCTTTTTTAGGAAATGCCTTCCAGAGTGGCTTTACCATTTTACAGTCCCATCAACAGAGTATAAAAGTTTCTATCTCACCATATCCTCTCCAGCATTTAGTACTTGCTGTCCTGTTAAACTTAGTCACGTCTACTAGAGTGAGATGGTATCTTGTGGTTTTGGTTTGCATCTCTCTTATTGCTAGCAATTTTGAGCATTTCTTTATGTGTCTGTTGGCCATTTGAATATCTTCCTGTGAAAAGTCTTTCCATCTCTTTTACCTATTTCATAATCTTGTTATTAGTCCTATTCTTTTGGAGGCTCTATAGGATTCTGATATGAGAGCCTTTTCTGAAATGGTATTGACATATATGTTTTGTTTTTGGGTTGTTTTTTCCCCAATCAGTCGGTTTTCTTTCCACTTTGCTGGAAATTTTTTTAAACTCTTTTTTTTGTTGTTGTTGTTTGTTTGTTTTTTATTAATTTCAATGAACATTTACAGAGATTTTGAATTTCCATTCATTCATTGTTGCACTTTTCATGCACACAGGGATTAATCTTTAGAAAGTCTCATTCATCAATTTTATCCTCTCCAGATTGTGCATTTCTGGCTGTATTTAGCAGTCTCTTTATACCATAGAATAGGCCATCTAAGCTTAATTCCAGGTTTTCTTTGATGAATTTTATGGTTTGGGGGTATACTTCCAGGTCTCTGACCCATCTTGAGTTTATTTTTGTGTATGGTGTGATATGTGAATCTTATTTCAACATTCTGTAGGAAGCGGTCCAGTATTACCAGTACCATTTGTTGAAGAGGTAGTCATTTCCTCATTTGATAGGTTCTTGTCAAATATCAATAGGCCATAGATAAGTGGGTCCATGATGGGTTCTCAATTCTGTTCCTTTGTTCTATGTGTCTGTCATTGTACCAGTACTAAGCTGTTTTGGTTACTACCATTGTGTAGTAGGTTTTGATGTCAGGGAGTGCTATGCCTTCCACTTCAGTTTTGTTTTTCAGAAGTGGGTTTCTTTATTCTTAGTCTCTTTCCTTGTCAAATAAACTTGACAATTTTTCTTTCAATCTCCTTGAAAAATGAATTTGATATCTGTGTCAGGATTGTGTTGAATATGTAGATTGTTTTTGGTAAGTATTGAGTCTTCCTGTCCAAGAAAAGGGCACATTTTTTTCTTTTTTCTTTTTTTTTTAGGTCTTTTATGTGTCTTAAAGAAACGTTCTGTAGTTTTCTTTGTATAGGTCTCTTCTGTCTTTAATTATATTCACTCCCAAGTATCTCAATTTGTGGTTGGCTACCATACATTGTACTGCATTTTTGGTTTCTTTCTCTGAGTTCTCTTTGTTATTGTAGAGGAATCCCACTGATTTTTAGATAATGAACTTATATCCTGCCACTCTACTGAATTGGTCTACTAGCTCCAATGTTCTTTTGTTTGTTTTGTGTGTTTTTGTTTGTTGTTGTTGAATGCTTAATGTTTTCTGTGTACACTATCCTATCATCTGCATATTGTTGTTGTTGTTGTTGTTATGTGCCGTCAAGTCGTTTGAGACTCATGGAGACCCTATGTACAACAGCCCTAAACCCTGCTCTATCCTGTGCCAATCTCATTGCCTCCGACACACCCATCCCGATTACCCCAGTCACTGAATCAATCCACCTCATAGAGGGTCTTCCCCTCCTGTGCTGTCCCTCCACTCTACCCAGCATGATGTCCCTCTCTAAAGACCTGTCTCCCCTTACAACATGTCCAAAGAATGTCAGACGAAGCCCCAGAATCCTTGCCTCCAAGGAGCAGCCTTGTTTAACCCTCTCTAGGTTGAATCTGTTTTCATGGCAGTCCATGGTACATTCAATACTCTTCTCCAGCACCACAGCTCAAATGTGTCAATTTTCCTTCTATCCACCCTAGTCATTGTCTGAGTTGTGGTGCTAGAGAAGACTACTGATTATCCCATGGATGGCCATGAGAACAAACAGATATTTAGTTTGGAGAGGGTGGAGCAGGAGTGTTCCTTGGTGGAAAAGATGGTTAAGCTTTGTCTTTCATACTTTGGACATGTAGCTAGGTGAGGTTATTCATTGGAGTGACACATCATGCTTGGAAAGATGGGGGGGGGATCAGAGAAGGAAAGGAATACCCTCAATGAGATGGATTGACACCGTGTCTTCAGCAACAGGCTTGAGTGTTTCAGAAATGGTGAGGATGGCATAGGATAGGGCTTCAGGTTGGCTGTTCAATGGCGTAGCTAAGAGTTTTATTTGACTTGACAGCATCTAACAGCAACAAGCCTTGGAAAGGTAGACAAGTGGAACCCACAAGAAGCTGCATGAGCTCTTTCCTTAAGAATTTAGTCTCAGAAACTCTGCAAAACAAGTCTACTTTGTCCTGTCATGTCACTTTGAGTTAAAATCCACATGATGGCAATGGGTTTGGCTTTTTCTGGTTTGGTGTATAAGAAAAGGAATGAGTGAGGAACTCTCTGGATTTCCTGCACCATTTTGTGGTAAAGCTAAAACTACTCTAAAAATGGTTATATTTAAAAAAATATGAATTTTATATGACATATAAAACATCTGACCTTGTAGAGTATCTGGCTGACTGACATAAGTCAGTCTCATATTTTTAGGGAGTTTCCTCTTTTTTTCATTTAAATAAAAATTGCATCTTGGATGCCAGCCTTCTTTGCAGGATTTATTTTATGGAATTTCCTCATTTTCCTGTCAGCTTTTTGACTCCTGCCTTGCAGAAGCCCTGGCTAGTCATATGTCTTTGGAAAGCTTTAATTTTTAGTTTATATCTAATGGAGTATCTGTTTCTTCCTCTTCATCAACTAGCAAGTAAGCACAAGAACTATGCTATAAAAATTACTGGTATTATAAGCAAAGTACTCTGTTTTAGACAGATAGATCTAGATAGATTTAACCTCTCAATCCTTTCTGTATTTTGCTTCTGTGTATAACTTAAAAGTGAAACCAAGATCCTATTACTGAATTTTCTCTTTTTCTTTATCCAGTGAGGTGATTTGTGATGTTATGATTTTTATCTTGACAAAGAACCTGCTCAATAAGTCTCTACCCTCAAACATACTGGTTTCTAAAACATGATTCTACCTTCTTTGGATTTTGTGAAGGAGAATGTGGCATCAGGATTGGAGGAAGACACTCATCAACAACCTTCGTTACGCAAAGTTCACAACCTTGCTTGCCAAAACTGAGGAGCACTTGAGGCATTTGCTGCAGAATAACAAAGACTGCAGCCTTTAATGTGGATTACATCTCAACATCAAGAAAATGAAGAAAGACCCTTACCACTTGGCCCATAGGCAGCATCATGATCAGTGGAGAAGAGATTGAAGTTCTTAATGATTTAATCTTGCTTGGATTCACAATCAACAGTTTTGGCACAATCAGTCAGCAAATAAAAAGATGAGTTGCATTGGGGAAATCTGCTGTCAAGGATGCTAAAGAGCACGTTGTCAGTCTAGAGATTAAAGTGCACCTAATCCAGGCCATGGTCTTCTAAATTGTTTACTGTGCATCTGAGAACTAGACAATGACTAAAGATGAATGCAGAAAAATTGATGATTTTGAGTTGTGTTGCAGAAGAAGAGTATTGAACATACGATGTACTGCCTTGAGAACAAGTAGGCCTGTCCTGGAGAGGGTGAAACCAGAATGCTCTATGGAAGTAAGAATTTTGGAGCTCCATCTCACATGCTTTGGACATATTACTAGGAGGGATCAGTCCTTGGAGAAAGACAATATGCTTGGAAAGGTAGAGTCAGTGCAGGGGAGGGATTGACACAGTGTCTGTGGCAATGGAGTAAAATGTGTCAGAGATAGTAATGTTAGCTCAGGATAGGGCAAATTTCAGAGCCATTGTTCAAAGGATACCTGTGAGCCATAATCAACAAGAGAGTACATAACAACAACAACAACTTTCTCTGATGGTAAGCCTAGTTCTTCTTTATAAATCTTTTATTATAGTCAAATCCTAAATGCTATCTCTTCAATGATCAATGCAACTTGGACAGTTTCATTTACCACCTTAAATTATAATTGCAAATACACATTTTTGTTGTGCATTATGAATGGGTTTGTATGGGAAGCCAATACTAAATATTTGTAATAAACTGAATCCTATTTCAGGATGTGGGGAAGGCAAGGTTCAAGCTAGAGTTCACCCTGAGGCACTGAGGCAATCCTGAAAGGTTTACCAGATTTTTGCATTTGCTAACCCCTCCTTCCTGAGTCAAGCAGAAGGTTTTCAATAGAAAGAGTTTGGCTTCATTTGCATTGAATTCTCTTTGTGATTTACTTTCTGATAAATTTCAATAAAGAAATAGGGAAGCTGGAATGGAGATCTTCAGAACTGCTGGCCCCCTGTGTTATGCTCTCTGTTTTATCTCATTCCTGGCTGTCTGTCTCATTACTAATAATTATAAAATTACCCTCGGTCTGCAACAGGAGAAACATACACTTATATATTTTGTTTTCTCTTCCCCCCAACCTCTGGCTGTTCCATACCATATAAAACTAACTACTGTGCAGTTAATTTGAACTTATGGAAATCTTTGTGTATGAGAATAGAATTATGCTCCATAAGGACTATCAATGATTGATTTTTCAGAAGTAGATCAACAGTGATTTCTTATAAGAAGCTTCACTGTAGACTAAAATAATCAACTTTTGGTTAACATCGAAGCATATTTACTCTTTGTACCAAGCTGGAACTTTTAAGTTTCCCAAGGAAATAATCAGTTTACCATATGTCTTTCTGTATTGTATTGGAGGAACCAGTGTCAATATTTACTGAGCATCTTCTATGTTCCAAGCAGTGTTGTAAATGTTTGGATAGTAACAGAGTAGAAATGATATAGTATGTGCTTTCATGGAGCTTAAACTGTAGTTGGACAGACATTAATTAAATAATCATGAAGGAGAATGATATGGAGCCATGGGAGTAAGAGTTCAAAATTTTGCTCTACTCTTTATTAGAGGTGTGACTGTGGATAAATCATCTAACTTCTATGAATTTCATTTTACTTTTCTTCTAAAAACTGACAACATTAATAACCATCACATAAGTTTATAAAAAAGGATAAATAAACAAACACCTATGAAATTCTGGAAAATCTAGGCACATATTAAGTGGTCTCTGTTATGTTTTGCTGGGCACTGTGGAGTTGATTCCTGTTTCTTGCAAACCAATGTGACAAAGTAGAACTTACCTCATAAGGTTTCTTAGACTATAATCTTTAACTTGTTCAAAAACTGATTATTTTTTGCTTTTAGGGTTTTTTTGTTGTTGTTAAATCTATGTTTTGAGTATGACAGGCATTTTTAACATCGTGAAAATTTTTTTGAGGTAATATAGATTTTGATACAATTAGTGGGCCACATACAGTCACAAGGTGTATCTGATGTTGGAGATAGTAAAATGAAGCCCATTTCTTAAAACTTAATCAGTTATACAGACTTCATCAGTTGGTAGGACACATAGTTAGAGTAGTATATCACTTTCCCACTAAACCTCAGAGGTTGAATTAATAAGTGGGTACTCTGTGTCCCATGAGTGATAAAATGACTGAGTAAGCAGATTGCTAGGTATGAGTTACTGTAAATAGTATGTTGGTACTATTTACTCACTATTGAACAAATAGGTAAGAATATGATTGTTGTTATGTACCATCGAGTTGCCTGCGACTCACAGCAACCCTATGTACATTGAGCTCTGCTCTATTCTGAGCCAATTTTATCATCTCCAATGAAACTAATATAATTTCTCCAGTTACTGAGTCAATTCATCTCATCCTAGGTCTTCCTCTCCTGTGCTATCTCTCTACCCTTCTAAGTATGATGCCCTTCTCCAAGAACTGGTTTCTATTGGCCACATGCCCAAAATATGTGAAATGGAGCTTCAAAATCCTTGCCTCCAGGGAGGAGCCTGGTTTTACCCTCTCCAAAACAGACCTGTTTCTTCTCCTGGAAGCCCAGGGTATGTTCAACACTCTTCTCTAGCACCTCAGCTCAAAGACACTGATCCTTCTATCATCCTTAGTTATTGTCTATCTCTCTGATGCATAGCAAGTAATTGTGAAGATCATGGCCTGGATTAGTCAGTCGTACCTTAGTCTCCAGACTGATACCATTGCTCTTTAGTACTCTAGAGAAGTCACTGTTAGTAGCCTTTCCCAATGCAACTTGTCTTTTGATCTCCTGGTTGCTGGTACCAACATTATTGAATGTGGAACCAAGCCAGTTGAAGTTATTAACAATTTCAATCTTTTCACCATCTATCACGAAGGTGCCAATTGGCCTGGTGGTGAGAACTGAAGACTACAGTCCTTGATGTTTTGCAGCAAACACCTCATATCCTCCTCAGTCTCAGCAAGCAAAGTTGTATAGTCTGCATGCTGAATGGAGAAAAAGTTGAAATTGACAATCATTAGATTTTACTTGGATCCACAATCAACACCCATGACAGAATCAGTCAAGAAATTAAAAGATACACTTCACTGGGTATATCTGTTATGGATATCTCTAAAGCTCTAAAGACCAAGGATGTACGTTTAAAGACTAAGTTATACGTGATCCAAGCCATAATCTTTTCAATTGCTTCCTAAGAATCTGAAAACTAGACAATGAATAAAGATGACAGAAAAATGAATGCCTTTGAATTGTAGTGTTGATGAAGAGTACTGAATGTTCCATGCATTGCCAAAAAACCAAACAAATCTGTTTTGAAGGAAGTGCAACAAGATTGCTCTTTTGAGACAAGGATGATGAAACTTTATCTTGCTTACATTGGGCTTATTTTCAGAAGGAACTAGTTCTTAGAGAAAGAGAGATATCATTCTGAAAAAGATAGAGGTTCAGCAAAAGAGAAGAAGGCCCTCAATGAGATGGATTTATACCAGGACTACTATGATGGGCTTGAGCAAGGCAGAGATCCTGATTATTGTGCAGGGTATGACAAGGTTCAGATCTGTTGTTCATAGGTTAGCTATGAGGTGTAGTCAGCTCAATGGCATCTAACAACAGCAAAGTTAACATGGCATTAGAAATTTGAATTGTCAAGAGAACAAACTGGTCTGTCCTTGATAAAGTGAAACCAGAGTACTCCTTGGAGACCAGTATGATGAAACTCTGTCTGACATACTTTGGTCATGTTATTAGAAGAGGTCAGTCCTTAGAGAAGAACATAATGCTTGGCAATGTGGAGAGTCAGCATGAGAGAGAAAGACTTTAGACAAGATGGAGTGAAACAGTGACTGCAGGGATGGGTCAAGTGTGCTGGAGATGGTGATATTGGCTCAAAATAGGGCAGGATTTGGAGCCATTGTTCATAGAGGTCACTGTGACTCAGTCATCTCTATGGCACTAAACAACCACCATCGCCTAATGTAGGAGAAGTGCAGCCTTCTTAATGAAGGTGTAGTAAAGCTGAACCCTGAAGGATAAATGTTACTCAGAGTTAGATTTTTTTTGTTGTTGTTATTGTTGTGTACCTTCAAGTCAGAACCAAGCCATAGCTGACCCTCCAGTGGGTTTTCAGAGGCAGTTAATCTCACAGGAGGAGATTGCCCATCCTTCTGTGGAGCAGCTGGCAGCTGGTGGATTTGAACTGCATGCCATGAGATTGCAGCACAGCTTCTTAATATTAGGCCACCATGATGAAAAACAGAATTTTTCAGGTAAGTTAAAGAAAATGAACCTGACCTTCTCCTTTTGGACTTTATCTGGGCTGTGTGTTTGAGCTTCTCTTTTATCAGCATGTCTCGTCTTTGCAAATAAGCTAGTCTTCAGAGACCTATCCAGAACCACCCTGTGATTCTTAAATGGATGTGCACCTTTGTTGGTGCAGAAATACCGTGCAAAAAGCCAACTCTCCTCTCTTCTCATAGTTTTCCAAGCATTCTTCATGTTGTTTTTTTTTTTATGAGTAACATTTTTGCGTTTTTTAAAAAATTAATTTTAATGAAAGTTTACAGAGACTTGGGGTTTCCAGTCATTCTCCCTGCCCTCCCCCTCCCCCCTAATTTACTCTTCTCCTTAAAAAATAAAAGAAAAACTTTCTTTGTTATGCAATTCCCTCTTCCCAAGTCCACTCCACAATGTAGCCTTCATTCTAGACTCCTGTCATGACAGTAATACTCAATCATATATCCCTTTTAAACAGTTCTCTCCCTTATCTGTTTCAATGTCGTACACATCATTCATCCCCTACTTCTCTGTCTTCCTTCACCCTCGATATAAGTCCTGTTTACAATAGTGGCCCTATGCAACACTTGTCCTTTTGTGACTGATATATTTCACTCAGCATAATGCATTTTTTTATTTCTTGAAATTTCTTTTTTTAAAAAATTTTACACTTGTTTACCTACACAGTTTATATACATTGTCCATCACAATGGATCCCTCCAACCCCCCACTCCAACCGTCAACCGTGCCGCCCCAAGATTACCCCTTTGCCCATTCCCAACCCTCTACTCCCCCCTTTAGATCATTATACACATTTTACTAGTTAGTTATTTATACAATAATGGTCTTATACGATATTTATTCTTATGGGATAGAGTTAGTTCACTTAGCATAATACTTTGCCCTTTCACTCGTTAGGTAGTGATTAACAAAATAATTGCTCCTGTGTGCTCCATAATATTCCATTGTGTGAATTAACTATAATTAACTATAATTTCTCAATCTATTTTGATTGGTTGGACATTTGGGCTGTTTCCATATTCTTGCGGGTGAATAATGCTGCTATGAACATTGATATACAAGTCTCCATTTGTGTGTCAGTTCTCATTCTCTTGGGGTATATTCGAAGCAGTGGAATAGCTGAGTCATAGGGAATTTCTATGTTCAGCTTTCTGAGGAAACACCAAACTTCCTTCCAGAGTGGTTGTATCACTTTACAATTCCACCAACAATGTATAAGAGTTCCTATCTCTCCACATCCTCTGACATTTATTACTTGCTTTCCTGTTAAACTTTGCCACTGCTACTGGAGTGAGATGGTATTTCATTGTGATTTTTATTTACATCTTTCTTATTGCCAGTGATTTTGAGCACTTCTTCATGTATCTATTGGCCATCTAGATATATTTTTTGTGAAAATTTTTTCTATGTCTTTTGACAAGTTCATAATTTTGTTATCACTCTTTTCCTTGTGGAGGTCCTATAGGATTCTGTAAACTTTTTATATGAGACCCTTGTCTGAAATGGTATTGCCAAATGGTTTTTTCCCAATTAGTAGATTTTCTTTTCATTCTCTTGGAAACCAAGAAAGCAATACCATTTACAATAACCAATCACAAATTTAGATACTTGAGAGTGAACCTAACTAGAGACACAAAAGAGCTGTACAGAGAAAACTACAGAACATTTCTGTGAGACACAATAAAAGACCTAAATAAATGGAAAGAAATGTGCCCAGTTCATGGACAGACTGAATATTGTGAAACCGACAACAAAAGTAATCTACATGTTTAATGCAATCCTGATATAAATACCTAATTCATTTTTCAAGGAGATTGAAAGGGAAATTGTCAAGTTAATTTGGAAAGGAAACAGACCTAGAATAAGCAAAACAGTTCTGAAAAACAAAAATGAAGTGAGAAGCATAGCATTTTTTGACCTCAAAACATCTTACACAGCAATAGTAACCAAAACAGTATGGTATTGGTAAAATGACAGACACATAGACCAATGGAACAGAATTGAGAAGCCAGAAATGGACTTTTCTATCTATGGTCAACTGATATTCAACAAGGAAAGAAAACTTATCAAATGGGTAAATGACATCCTCTTCAACAAATCATGCTGGCAAAACTGGACTGCTACATGCAGAAAGCTGAAACATGATCCGTCTCAAACCATGCACAAAAATCAACTCAAGGTAGATCAGAGACCTGGGAGTAAAGCCCAAAACCATTAAGTTTATCAGAGACAAACTGGGATTAAGCTTAGAAGACCTCGTCTATAGTGTAAGAGACTGCAAAATACAACCAGAAATGCACAATCTGGAGAGGATAAAATTGATGAGTGGGACCTTCTAAAGATTAAATCCCTTTGCACATTAAAAAAACATTACTCCTTAAAGGGAACGCCAATACATAATAAGGGATTGATTAAGCATTATACTTAATTAGCTATAATAATCAATGATAATTAATGTTATAAAACAAATTGTGAATTTTTAAAGAAAAAAGAAATAGGACCTAATTTACTTTGTAAACTTTTCCCTAAAATGTAAAAAAATATTTAAAAAAAATTACTCCTAAAAACAAACCACCCAACCCCACCCCCCTTTTCCAGCAGAATGAATGTGTTTTCTACCAGCATCTTTTGGCAACATGGCATTTATCAGGGCATGTATTCATTCTGCAACTCTTCTCTTCTTATGCTTTTTTATAATCACATGATTATATATTCTTATGGTATTCTAGATTGAATGTTTTCTTCCCATTCTGTCTTTCTGCCATTCTATTGAAATCATAAGCTCAGTGGAACTATTCAACTTTCCATGTCAGAATTTTCACCAATCATCTTACTAACCTCATCTTGCTTAGGTATTTCTGAAGACATCTTGAGAAACTTACCCTGCATGGTACTGCTGGATATATATCTCAGACCTAGTTATGTAATATTTTCCCTTGATGGGCCAGATAACCAAACCCTTTGCCCCTGAGGTAATCCCAACTCGTAGCAACACTTTTTATATTAGAACAATGTGTTCAGCGATTGACTCTTTTGAACTAGATTGTCAGGTTCTTTTGGTTCACGGCTGAATGTGTTAACCATTTGCATCAGCCTGGGACTCGAGTAAATATTTTAGGCTTGCAGGTCATATAGTTTCTGTAGTAATTATTAGTTCTGCTGTTGGAGCATGAAAGCAGCCATCAACAATGTGTGAGTGGATATGGTCACATTTTAGTAAAAAATAATTTTTAACAGAGTATAATGGGCAGGATTTGTGATGTAGACCATATTTTTTTCTAATCCTGACTTCTTGTTGTTAAGTGCCATCGAGTTGCTTGTGACTCTAGGTACAACAGCTCCAAACCCTGCTCTAACCTGTGACAGTCTTATTGTCTCTGACACACCCACTCCTATTACCCAGTCACTGACACAGTCCATCTCATTGAGGGTCTTACTCTCTAGTGCTGTCCTTCCACCTTCCCAAGTATAATGTCCCTCTCCAAGGACTGGTCCCTCCTTACAACATGCCCACGTATGTCAGATGAAGTTTCAGAATCCTTGACTATGAAATTATCTTTGGGACATCAACATTGTTATCAAATGTGAGAACATGTGGGCCCATATTTCAGTTCAACACATATAAAACTGACATATTTTCCTACTAAAATTAGCTCCCTTCCTACTTTTCCTTGTTTATGGAAATGATAGTGACATTCATCAAGTCAAACACACTTAACAACATGGAGTTGAATGTTTTGACTCCTCTAATTTCCATGTACCCCACATCTCTATAGTTCTATTTTCGTAACTGTCAAATCCTTATCACTTCATATATGTATTTTTTTTTCCGCTTGGCTTTTGTACTGACTGATTTGTCTTTCTTTGGTTTTTGTTTGTCTCAAGAATTTATTCTTAGTATGAGTCTTGAGTTTATTATCCCTAAAATGCTATTTTTATCACTCTTTTAATTTTCACAATTTACCATCTTAAACCTCTATCTAGCTTTCTCCTACCCTCAACCTCTAGATGCTTCCCACAGTGCTTTCCCCCTTTGACTATGAAGGACTATGCTGTTTTCCTATCCTTGTTCCTCTGCTTGCATTCTTTTTGCTCTGGAATAATATTTTTCTATCAACTATTCACCTTGTGTCCATTTCTAGAAAGGACACAAGGAAGGAAAGAAGGAAAGCTCAATTCTTGCCGTCTCCATGAAGCTTTATCCACTTCATCCAGGATTTGTGTCTCCCTCCTCTGAATTGTTGTAATATATGCTGTATCTATGACTAATTTTTCTCTTAGTCATTTAATAAGGATCTGAGCCCTGATGCTACAATGGTTAATAACTTAGCTATTAATGGGAAGAGAGGGGGTTTGAACCTACCAATAAATTGATCAGAGAAAAAGACATGATGATATGCTCCCTTAAAGATTATTCCTTTTCTTGCTATGTGTGTTGGGGAGTTGATTCAGATTCATAGCACCTGTATTGAACCAAACAAAACTGGCCCAGATTGTTTCCAAGGTTGTAACCTTTGCTGAAATAGACTACTACAGCCTTCTTTTGAAGAGTAGCTAATGGATTTGAACAGCTTTTACTTTTCACTTGATAGCTGAGGCCTCATTTTGCTGCCAGGATATAAAGATTATCGTTTAGGAAACTTTATGAGGAAGTTCACCCTGCTATATAGGATCATAATGAGTTAGAATTGATACAGCACAAAAAGCAACCTTGCCTCATTAAAAAATATTGCACAAGTATTGACCTTAATTCTTTGTTTAAAGCACGGTTTGTTAAGATCAATAGTATATCTTACGGTGTCAGTGTCTTAATAAAAAAGATGACTATTTGGTTGTTTACAACATGAATTTGTGAGTGACTACTGACATATTTCAATGGGATATAACTTGTAAAAAAATACACCGGATTATTGTTGTAGAAAATTTTCACTTTTCAAGTTGATGGCTTTTGAAATGATTCTTTGTAACTTTAATGCTTAAATTCAAAGAACTTTCCCTATAGAATATGTTAAAGCTGGAGGTTATAATAGGGTTATAAATCACTGCCTCAAAGTCCATTGCACCAGTAAGTGGTTCAGGAACTCATGCAGCCATTAGAAAATAAGAAAGAAAGCAAGCTTTGCAATACTTATAATTAAAACAAAGATTAATTAAAAATTTTTCTCTCTCTACTTTTTCTGAGAATTCTCCTATTTGAGATGAAGAAGAGTTTATACATTATATTTCAAAAAGTGCTAGATGTTAATTTTTTTAAAAAATATACAACCATCCAAATTTCTTTCTAATTTAATGGTCTTAATTTCCTTTTAGACATAGAATTATGACCAATACTGCTTTTGTGTATATCAACTTTAGCTAAAAACTTTTCCCCCACTGAATCAATAATTGAAGAAATGGTTTGTGATATAGAATATATAGCCAAATTATGGTATATTCATATAAGAAAAAAACTATACCATCATGAGCTTACAAACTCTATCTAAAGGGTTATGTCTGGCCCCTTAACTGCTTTTTTATGTTCTATAAGCTAAGAATGGTTTTTGCATTTGTAATGATTAAGGAAATGGAAAGAATAACTCTTTATGGTATGTGAAAATGATGTAAACTTTAATGTACACAAATAAAGTTTTAGTGGAAATGATAATAATTCATTTGTGCATTGTTTAGGGCTTCTTTTGTGCTGTAATGATTGAGTTGAGAAGTTAGAGATTATATGACCCACAGAATCCAAAATTTTTACTCTCTAGCCTTTTACAGAAAAAGTTTGCTGATCCCTGCTATACAGCAATAAAATTACCAAACACTTTCTCTAATATAAAGTTGGGGTGGAAAAAAAAGGTAGGCCTAAGAGTACATCCGTACAAGCCAGGTAAAGTCAATCTGTGGAGAGATAAATCAGAATAGTGGTTACCTTTGTGTAGAGTGAGCTGATTTTGTGTGTGAGGAAGCCTTCTGATCTATTTTTTTTTGATCTGTGTGCTGGTTACATGGATATGATCTCTTTGTAAGAATGCATTGAACTCTGCAGTTGTTATTTGTGTTCTTTTCTGCATTTAACTTATATTTCAACCCAAAAAGCTTACTTTAAAATAAAAAAGAGGCTATGAAGGATATAAAAAAAATTGTAAAAAAAGAAAACTAGAGAAAAAAAAAAATGCATGCTGAGAAACAGATGTGACTTAGAAGACAGAGAAGAGTCTGGGTATGCTGAGCCTGGTGAGAATAGTTACGGCTGGAGAATGGAGACTTAACTAGTAATTATCTAACTGCTAGGCATTTTGCAGGACATAGTCAACTCACCTACTGGGAAAGGTAATATTATTCCCATTTTATTAAAAACAAAACAACAAATCAACTAACCGAGGCTGAAAAAGAGTCAGTATTTTTGTCCAGTAACTCATGTATTTTCTATTTTAGCCCATGGCTTATTTGTCATCATTATTTAAAAAAAAAAAGAGAGAGAGAAGAAAGGAAGGAAGGAAGGAAGGAAGGGAGGGAGGGAGGGAGGGAGAGAGAGAGAGAGAGAGAGAGAGAGAGAAAGGAAGGAAGGAAGGAAGGAAGGAAGGAAGAAAGTTGTATAGGAGAAATTACCAAGATTCCCTCCTTGACTACTGTTAAAACCTAGAGAGGATTTGCCGTTTATGGAGTGAGAGAGGGCTTCGAAGTAGAAAGCTTTGGCAGAAAAAGTCACTGCAGAGAAGATGGAGTGGAAGAAACCTTATCTGGATAAGTGGGTTAGCAGCACAGCTTCCTACAGTAACGTCCTACCAAAGGTGAGTTAGTGAAACCATTAAATGCACTATTACGGAAAGATTCATTTCCACAAATATAAAATTAAAAAAACCCAAACTGGCAAAAATTTAAATGCCTTGACGGGATAGTGAACAGGTTGCTGAATTGTTAACGAAAAAGTTGATAGTTCAAATTCACCAGTTGCTCCATGAGAGAAGACCCATTGGTGGGTGACTAGGAATCAGATTGACTGAACAACAGTGAGTTTGACAATTGTTTGGTTTCATTTTGATGTTTTTTAGTTGCTCTAGACTATAAAAAAAACAAACAAACCAGGAATGCATTCGTCACATGGCATGGAATTTTCTAGACTCCTTTTCTTAGTTATACATATGTGGGCACTATTTCTATTACTGAATAAACCAGAAAGTGTCCTTGGCCTACATACATATGATATCGATCCTGGTTTAACTGGCAGGGATGTTCAAATGGTATTGTTATGTATAATAAAAACAAAATTAACAGATAAGTAAACTTGGAACTACAAAATCTCATTTTGAATAAGCCCAAAGGACTATTTGCCTTTATTTCTAGTCCTTTACAGTGTACCACCAGTTGTAGCTTGAGTTTGGGGTTATTTTGGTACAAATTTCTGACTAAAGCATGCATATTCAGAAAGTCAACTAAAATAGACAAAGGAATGTCGGATGTTTAAGAACTCCTATAAATTAAGCAAACATTCTCACTGCAGACTGACGGTGTGTGCCAGCCAAATAAATGATACTTCAGGCATTGGCCTTAATGGTCTTCACTTGTTATTATGTGTCAGAAAGTCACCTTATGACTTATAAGGTTCAGCTCTGAACCTTGGTTGTATCCTGGTCCAACCTTTATAGTCTCTGACACACCCAACCCCATTACCACAGTCACTGAGTAAATCCATCTCATCCAGGGTTTTTCTCTCTTGCTGTCCCTCCATCCTCACAAGCATAAAGTCACTTAAAGACCAAGGACTGGTTCCTCCTTGGCACATGCCCAGAGTATGTCAGGCAAAGCTTCTGAATCCTTGCCTCTAAGAAGCAGCTTGGTTTCACCCTCTCCAGGACAAACCCGTTTGTTCTCTTAGCAGTTCATGGTATAGTCAATACTCTTCACCAACACCACAACTCAAAGGCATCAATTCTCCTTCTGTCATCCCTAGGCATTGTCCAGCCTTCTGATGCATAACATGTAACTGTGAAGACCATGGCCTAAATTGGGCACACTTTAGTCTCCAGACTGACATTATTGCTTTTTAGTACTTTGGAGACGTCTCTGACAGCCAACTTTCCGAATACAACTCATCTTTTGATATCCTGTCTGCTGGTACCAAGACTGTTGATTGTGGAGTCAAGCAAACTAAAGCTGTTCACTATCTCAGTCTCTTCACTACCTATCATGATGCTGCCAATCAGCCCAGTGGTGAGAATCTTTGTTTTCTTGACGTTGAGCTTCAATCCATATTGGAGGCTGCGGTCTTTGACCTTCTGCAGCAAGTGCTTAAGGTCCTCCTCAGTTTCAACCATATCCTGTTATTTCTAAAATTACCTCTCTAGAGCGGAGTTTAGGGCTGTTGTACATAGGGTCGCAAGCGACTCGAGGGCACATAACAACAACAACAACAACTTGTTTTATGTTTCCTTCTAATTAAACATGATATTTTTTCCACTATCTAATGTTGCATAAAGATGCTCTGGTGGCCTAGTTATAAGGCACTATCAACCCCAAACCATGCAGCTCAAATATACCAGCTGCTCCAAGAAGGAAAGATGGCTATCTCCCATGTGATTCAACACACAACACATAACAAATATTATACATGTTAGTATGATTATTGTTGTTGTTGTGTACCATCAAGTTGGAACTGACTCACAGCTGACCCTCCAATGGGTTTTCAGAGGCTATAAATTACATGGAAAGAGATTACCCACTTTTCTCCTCTAGAAAAGCTGGTAGATTTGAACTACTCACTTCTGACTGGACATAATTGATATGGTTCAATAATTTCTTCATTCAGTTGAATTACCTTTCTTGGGAATGGGATCAAATATGGACCTCTTCCAAGCCATTGGCCAGAAGCTTACCTCCAAATTTCCTGACATAAACTGATGAATGCATCCAAGGCTGCATGTGTTAATTGAAACAAGTCAATTGGTATCCCATCGATTTCTGGGGGCTTATTTTTTGTCATGTATTCAACGAAGCTTTTATTTCCTCCTTCATTACCATTGGCTCCTGTTCATACAGTACTTCCTGAAATTTTTCAGTGTCAATTCTTTCTGGGACAGTTACTCTCTGTATTCCCTCCATCTTCTTTTGATGTTTTCTGGGCCTTACAATATATTGCTCATAGCATCTTTTAATATTGCAACACAAGAATTAAATTTGTTTTTTAGTCTTTTAGCTTGAGAAATGCAGAGTGAATTTTCCCCTTTTTATCCTCCAATTCAGCTCTCTGCACATCCCATTATAATACTTTGCTTTGTCTTCCCAGGCTGCCCTTTGAAATCATCTGTTCAGCCCTTTGACTTTAATGTGTTTTCCTTTTGATTTGGCTTCTTGATACTCCAGTGCAAACTTTCGTTTCTCTTTTGACATCCATTTCAATTTTTTCTTTCTCCTCTATTTTTGTAATGACCCTTTGCTTTCTTCATGGATGATATTCTTGATATCATCCCACAACTCATCTGGCCTTCTCTCATTGGTGTTCAGTACCTCAAACCTATTCTTAAGATGATCATGAAATTCAGATGAAATTGATTCAATATTATATTTAGGTTCCTTTGGACTTTTTTTCATTTTCTTCATCCTCAATTATACTTGCATATGAGTAATTGATGATCTGACTCACAGTCTGTCGTTGGTCTAGTTTTGACTACTGATACTGAGCTTCTCTAATGATTTCTTCCACAAATGTAGTCAATCTGATTCCTATGCAGCCCATCAAGAGAAACTCATGAGTAAAGTCATTTTTTAATGTCTTTTAAAAATGTATTTGCAAAAGGCAAAATTCAATCTTATTTCCAGTTTAATTTCTATCACTAAGCCCATATTTTCCAATTACTTTTTCTTTGTCATTGTTTCCTACTTCTGCATTCCAGTCACCAGTTATTATTAATACATCCTGATTGCATATCCGGTCAACTTCAGACTGCAAAATTTGGTAAAAATTATCATTTTTTCCCCTCTTTGGCTCTAGATGTATAAGCATATGTTTGAATAGTAGTCATGTTAATAGGTCTTCCTTATATGTGTATGGTATTATTCTAAAACTCAAAATGTTGTATTTCAGGATAGAACTTGAAATTAACTTTTTAACTATGAACACACCACCATTCTTCCTCTGTTTTTCATTCCCTGCATAGTATAGCATATGATTATCTTATTCAAAGTGGCCAAAGTTGGTCCATTTCATCTCACTAATGCCTAGTATGCCAATATTTATGCATTCTATTTCCTTTTAAAAAATTTCCATCTTTCTAACATTAAAGCTATTTACAACATAATTGATATCACATGCAAGCAAAATACTACTGAAGATCATTCATAAATGGCTAGAATAGTACATAGATAGGGAACTGCCAGAGATTCAAGAAGGCTTTATAAGAGACATGGCATTAGGGATATCATTGTTGATATTATATGGATCCTGGCTAAAAATAAGGAATATCAGAAAAATGACTATCTGTGCTTTATTGACTGCACAAAGGCATTTGCATGGATCATGACAAGTTGTGGTTGACATTGAGAAGAATGGGAATCCCAGAGCACTTGATTGTACTCATGAGAAACCTATACCTGGTTGTGTGAATGGAGCAGGGGAGCATTGCTGATGGTTGAGAATTGGGAAGAGAGTGTGTTAAGGTTATATTCTCCATACCTATTCAATCAGTATGATAGGCAAATTATCAGAGAAGCTGGACTCTATTAGGATGAGTGTGGCATCAGGATTGGAGGGAGACTCATTAATAACCTGCATTATGCAGATGACACAATCTTGCCTGCAGAAAGTGAGGAGGGCTTGAAGCCCTTGTTGCAGAAGATCAAGGAATGTAGCCTTTAGTATGGATTGCATCTCAATGTCAGGAAAACAAAGATTCTTACCACTGGACTGATAGGCAGCATCATGATGGATGGAGAAAAGATTAAAACTTTCAATAGCTTCATGCTTCTCGGATACACAATTAACATCCTTGGTACAAGTAGTCAGGAAATAAAGAGATGCATTACACTGGGAAAACCTGCAGTTAGGGACCTTTCCAAAGTATTGAGGAGTAGTAATGCCATTTTGAGGACTAAAGTGAGTCTGATCCAAGCCATAGTCTTTCCCATTACTAACTGTGCATCTGAGACCGGAACAATAAATAAAGATGACAGAAAAAGACTTGATGCCTTTTTAGCTGTGGCGTTAGAAGAGAGCACAGAACTTCCCATGGGTGGCCAAGAGAATGAATGAATATGTCTTGGAGAGGGTGTACCTGGAGTACTTTTTGGAGACAAGAATGATGAGGTTTCGCTACACATACTTTAGACATGTTGATAGGAGGGGCTATTCCTTGGAGAGGGACATGATGTTGGGAAGAGTGGAGGGTCGGTGAAGGAGAGGAACATTGGGGCAGTGGACTCTTGTGTTTCAGGAAGTGTTAGGATGATACAGGATAAAACAGGGTTCAGATTTTTTGTTCATAGAGTCGTTATGAGTCATGTTCTACTCAATGAGACCTAACAACAACAATAATAAAACAAACCTTTGATTGTCAGCATAATTCCTTCCTTACTAGGGCACCAGTAATATGTTTACGTTGTCAGAAGCTCTTCCTTGGAGAGGGACATCATGCTTAGAAATATGGACGGCTTGCAAAAGAAAGAGCCTCAACTAAATGGATTTATACCGTGACTGTTACAATAGCTCAAGGACGTCATGAATTAGAAGGATGGCACAGGATAGGACAGGGTTCAGAACCGCTGTACATAGGACTGCTATGTACATACAGAGACATACTGCTCACTACCAGTCACACCAACTTAATGGCAATGAGGAAGAAGGAGAGTTAGTATATTCTCCATTGTGTTGCAAATAATGGAAATTTCAGAACACTTCCAGAGGGTCCTTAACACAGACCAAGAGAATAAAGAAATATTACAAGGTTTAAGATCAGGAAAAGCGTGCACCATAGTCTTTGCAATTGCATGCTATGTGTCAGAGGGTTGGAAAATGACTAGGGATGATAGAGAATTGATGCCTTTGAGCAGTGGTGCTGGAAAAGAGTTTTGAATATACCATGGACTGCTAGGAGAACAAACAAGTTTGTCCTGGAGAGGGTGAAACTGAGCTGCCTTGGATGCAAAGATTCGAAATCTCTGCCTGACATATTTTGGCCATGTTTCAAGGAGGGACTTGTCCTTGGAGAGGGACATCAAGTTTGGGACAGTGCAAGAGAGGAAGACAGAGAGGTTGGCACAGGATAAAACAGGGTTTAGAGATGTTGTACATAGGATCACTACGAGTCGCAAGCAACTTGATGACACATAACAACAACAACAACAACATTCTTATTTGTTGTTCACCTTTCAAATGCATACCAAGTAATTGAAATGACTGTGGCTTGGATCAAGTGCACCTTAGTCTTTAACATGTTTGTAGAGGTCCTTAACAATAGATTTTTCCATTATGACATGATATTTCATTTCTTGGCTGTGGTACTATGGATTTTGATTGTGGATCCAAGTAAAATAAGATCATTAACAATTTCTTTTCCCCATCTATCATAATACTACATTTGGACTTGTGTTGATGAATTTTGTTTTCTTTGCTAGTAGAACTCCCTTTTAATTTAATATACCAATTAAATATGACCTACTTTTGTCACATGCTGTTAATACTCAGTGGAGTTATATCCTGGAGTTTATACCTTTCAATTACAATGTATTTTAAAATACCCCCAAACAGAGCTGGCTTTAGACAATCTAAGAGTTAAACTTGTTTGGCATATCTTAAGTTGAAGGAACTGAAAAACAAAATGAAGCCTTGAGTTGGAATACTTAAGGGTAATATAGACAGAATATTGAATTATCTAGGAAGTGTTACAAGAGAATGGAAGTAGTACACAGAATCACTGTATCAAAAATAATTGGATGACACAGAAGAATTTCATGAAACAACAGATGATCAAGAGGGAATGGTGATGAAGGAAGACGTTCAAGTGACTCTGAAGGATTTGGCAAAAACAAGGAACCAAGAATTGATAGAATATTAATTGACATATTTCAGCAAACAGATGGTGCCCTGGACATCTTGGACCAAGAAATCTGGAGGATAGCTACTGGCTAACTGACTGGAAGAGTTTCATATTTATTCCCATTCCCAAAAAACGATGACTTGACAGAGTATTAAAATTATCAAAAAGTATCACTGATACCACACACAAGCAAAATCTTGTTGAAGATTATCCAGAAAGTACTGGAAGAGTACATTGACAGAAAGCTACCAGAAATTCAAGCTGGGTTTAGAAGAGGCCATGGCACTAGAGACATTATCCTCAGTGTCAGATGGATTTTGGCTGAAAGCAGAGTAGTAGAAGAATGTCTATCTGTATTTCATTGACTATGCAAAATCATTTGACTCTGTGGATCACAACAATTTGTGGCTTATCTTGAGAAGAATGAGAATCCCAGAACACTTGATTGTGCTCATGTGAAACTTATACTTGGACCAGGAAGCAGTCCTAAGAACAGAGCAAGGAAACACTGTGTGATTAGGAAAGGAATGCACCAGGGATACACCCTATCTCTATATCTATTCAGTCTGTGTGTGGATGAGATCATTTGGGAGGGTGGACTTTATGAGGAGGTATGTGGTATCAGGAATGGAGAAAGACTCATCAATAATCTGCATTATGCAAATGACATAATTTTGCTTCCAGAATCTGAGGAGAACCTAAAGCATTTGCTACAGAAGGTCAAGAACTGTAGTCTTCAATATGAATTGAAGCTCAACATCAAGAAAACAAAGATTCTCACCACTGGGCCAATCGGCAGCAGCATGATTAATGGATAACAGATTGACGTTATTAACAATTTCAGCTTGCTCAGCTCCACAATCAACACTGTTGGAATGATCAGTCAGGAAATAAAAAGATGAATTGCATTAGGTAAATCTGCTGTCAGGGACTGTTTCAAAGTAATAAAGAGCAATGATGTCACTGTGGAGACTAAGGTGCATCCAATTCAGGCCATGGTCTTCACAACTACTTGCTATGCATCAGAAAGCTGTACAATGACTAAAGATGACAGTCGAAGAATAGAAGCCTTTTAATTGTGGTGCTGGAGGAGATAATTGGACATACCACGGATTGCCAAGGGAACAAACTGGTCTGTGTGGAGACAGTGAAACCAAGTGTCTCTTTGGAGGCAAGGATTTTGAAGCTCTATCTCACATACTTTAGGCAGTTGGCTAGAAGGTATCAGTCTTTGGAGAAGGCTATCATGCTTGGAGGGTGGAGGAATAGTGCAGGGGATGAGATCGATTGACACAGTAACTGGAGTAATGGACATTGGGTGTGTCAAAAATATTAAGGCTGGTTCAGAATAAGGTGGAGCTCAGAGCTATTTTGCTATGAATCATGGGCGCAATGACACAACCACACCAACACACGTGTCAGAGTGGAATTGTTTTCTGGAAGGTTTTCAATGGGCAACATTTTGGAAGTAGATATCCAGGTCTTTCTTTTGACAGCCTATGAGTGAATTAAAAATTCCAAATTTTTGTTAGCAGTTGAGTGCATAACCTTTTCACCTCCCAGGGACATAATTGATTCACTTCTTAAATATCATCAATTCTCATTTGTTGAAAATATAGTGCTTTTTCATTAACTTCTGTGAGAATGTAAAGAAGAAATAACTTCTCAGGTCATTTCAGCATGTCTTACTCATTTAACAGAATTTCTATGAGTCTGAATTGTTTGGTTGAATTGAAACATCACTGTCATTGTGTTAATTGTATGTATTTAAACACTAAACTACAACATTCCATTATCCTTCCTATGTGACAGAAGACACACAACCAAATGTCATATCCTGTCTTGGAAAAACCATTCCATACATTTGAATTGATAGAAGGGCATAGTTCCAGTCACATCCCAAGACAGAAAGGCATCAAGCTTTCCAGAGCTGGCTCATATGGCAACAGAGAAAATCTTGACATTGACAGTTTGGCATTTGTCACCTACTATACTGGCCAATTGGAAAAGAGTAGTAATGTGCATTTGTTATTGTTGAAGGGCATCCAGGCACTGAATATAAATGGAAATACCTTTTTTTTGATCCCAAGTAGGTCATTGCAGCAACGACGCTGTCATGACTAGTGAGTGGGGAGTGGCTCTTTCCAGTTGTGATTACCCAGGAAATGATCTCTTCAGGAGCACAATATTCCCCAAATCAATAAATCAAGGCCAGATCCTGCACACATGTTTATTTTTATTTCATGTGTCAAAGATAAAAGTCCTGGTCAGGTAGGAGAGATCTGAAGATATTACATACTCCAGATTATAACCAATCTTATTCTGGTATTGAAGGATGACATTACTGACATTGATTAGTTCACAGAAACAAATGTGGTTTTAGAGAGTGAGGGAAGTAATAGTTCCTTAGTGCAAGCACATAGTGACAGTCGTTTGGGTAGTGGTCACAGCCATTATTTGCATATCTTGAATTGTCACAGTGACTCTGACTCATACTATTGGCAGCAAATTGGAAATGTTTCCCCCTCCAGTTTATTTGGTTATGGAGTGAGGTGTATCATATAGTCATGTTGGGAGATAAAATTGAATGTGATGAAATACAAATTGACTATTAAGGTGTAGACATAAGAACATTAAAAAAAAAAGAGTATTAAGCCCATAGATCATCTCAACCAGCACTCCTTTTGCAACAGTCTGTGATTTACGACCTGCTCATCACACTAAACTCCTAGCCTTAGCATTACCTCTATCTTTGGTTATGCTGCAAGTAAGTTGCTCTTTTCTTCATTGTTTTCTTTTATATGCTTTCCTTTCTTGTGACATAATCCATTTTATGTTTGTTTTTTTCATAAAAATATTTTTTATTGTGATTTTAATGAAAGTTCACAGAAAAGTTTGATTTTTGTTCATTCATTTTTGCACATTTCTCTCACTACCCCGCCAAGTTAATTAAAAAAAATGTATTCATTGATGCATAATTTCCTCCCCACTCCACCCTTTACCCAGTTCACTTTGCTATGCATCTCTTATTCTGGACTGTTGCCATACAAATAATACCTAATCATATATTCCTTTTAAACAGTTCTTCCCCTCTTCTGTTCCAATGCAGTTTTCATTATTTACTCCCTCTTTCCTTCAAACCGCATATCAGTCCTATTTTCTAACTGTGGTGTTATGTTGTATTTGTCTTTTTGTGACTGAGATGTTTCACTCAGCACAATGTCATACAGGGTACTCATGTTGTACAATATTTTATGAGTTCTTTGTTTTTCAGTGCTTATTGCATTGTGTTAATATAACATAGTTTTTCTATTCATTCATTTTTTTGATGAGCGCTTGGGTTGCTTCCTTTGCTTTAAAATTGTGAATAATGCAACAATAAACAAGGGTGTGTATATATCTGTTTGGGGGACAGCTGTGGTTTCTTTAGGATATATTCCTAGTTGTGGAATTGCTGTGCCAAATCATATTTATTTTTCCAACTTTTTGAGAAAGTGCCACACTGCCTTCCATAGTGGTTGCACCATTTTACACTCTCACCAGCAATGAATAAGGATTCCTATCTCTCCACAATGTCACCAGCATTTATTGTTTGCTGCTTTGTTGAACTTTGCTACTGTTACGGGGATGAGATGATATCTCATAGTTGTTTTGATTTTCATCTCTCTGAGAGCTAGGGATTTTGAATATTTCTTCATGTGTTTGTTTGCTATCTGCATATCTTCTTTGGTGAAGTGTCTATTCATATCCTGTAGACCTATTTTAAATAAGAGATAATTGTCCATGTGCAAGAAAAGCTTTGTTTATTCTATAATATTGAAATTCCTTAGGTGCTCTTAGAACCTTGCTCTTAGACTCCTTAGAACTGCTGACTGTCAGAAAGGCTGTCTGGATGGAAAGTGGGGAAACTCAGGGAAGGACAACATCCTCCAAGTCTCCAGAGATACAGATAGTCTAGTCTAAGTGTGAATCATAAGCTGGGAAAAATCTTGTTAAAATTACTCTGGAAGAGCAATGATTACACATTCAGTAGATGCTGTGGGGGGGGCGGGGGCGGTGCAATTCAGTAGGTGGGTCAATAGGTGGGTATGTTTCAGTTGACTGCAATTCAGAGTGGTCCTGTGTAATGAAATAAAACTACCCCATTTTCCAGGCTGAATCTTCATATGAGCAGGTTGCTGGATCTTTCACAGCATAACTTGGTAAGTTTGCAAAAACAAACCTTTGGCTCTATGACATCATCAGGACTTCTTAAGAGTTAGAGCTCTCTCTCTTTCTCATTACCATTGAGTCCTTTCTGATTCAGAAACTGACCTTCCAACAGGTGTCAAAGGCTGTAATCCAAATGAGAGAAGACTGACCATTCTTCTCCATGGGAGAAGTTGGTGGACTTAAAGTACTAGAGAAGCATGGTCTTTGAGTTACCAGCACAACTTTCTACTAATTATACCACCAGACTGTCCTTGATAAACAGATATATTACTGTAATATGCATGTTCTTGTAGTCTCTTTAATATTCCTTAATACCCATACCTTTGGAGCTGTTGCCATTTGCCCTTGAGTCAATTCTAGTTGACAGCAACCTTATGGGAAAGACTAGAACTACTGTCTCAGGTTTTCTAGGCTGTGATCTTTATTGTCAGTAGACGCCCCACTGGCTGGGTAGTAGATTTGAATATTGGCTCTTTTGGGTATCAATTGAATATCTTAAGCATTTGTTTTTGCCACCAGGGCTCCTTTCTAACCATGATATCCAGCTTTGTTTTGCTGTTTATTTTCTTCTCATCTTTTAATTCTGCTGTTCCTTTGAGTAAGGGGACTCTCAGAACTTAAAGTTGAGAAGTTTGAGATGATGGACACAGTGGTGAAGGCACAGGGAGGGTTGTTGAAGTAGAGGGGCTTATTAAGTGGGTCACGGAAATTTACCAAATATATATTACTTCGTGTAGTCATCAGAGTAATACTATGACCTCGCTTTAAATCACACTTTATAGGCAAGGAAACAGATATACAGAAATGCTGAATAATTATGTAAGCTGCAACATCCTTCTACTTCCTGGACCCCCAGTTCAAATACCAAGCCACTCTTAAAGATATTTTAATAGCTTTAAAAAGAACCAGAGGTTGGTATCCTTACCTCTCATTTCTTTTATCCCCCTTTTAAAAATCTTGGTTTACATATAATCATTCATATACATGGTGTTTTGTACATAAATTTTGCATTTCAAACAATCATTCATATACATTTTATTTTACATAATTAATTACCAATGTTCTATGCCTACTATCACCCTATCTTTTCAAGTCCCATTGGAACTTTCCCATTACTTCACCCCCTTTACCCACTATCCT
Organism: Elephantulus edwardii; assembly: GCF_000299155.1. NCBI lineage: Eukaryota > Metazoa > Chordata > Mammalia > Macroscelidea > Macroscelididae > Elephantulus > Elephantulus edwardii. The sequence continues at coordinate 651,146 of NW_006400082.1, read as the reverse complement.
CTGCTATACCAATAATTTCCCCCTTTTCTACTCCGTAAGCTCTTGTCCTTCTGAACATTTTACATATCTTACTCAGATATCCTCCTATTTTCTTTGTGGGACTAAAATAGTAAAGATATATTTATTAGAAAGCTACATCCTCAAATGCACAGGCCTCCCTCCCTAAAAAGAAATATGAAAGGGAAACCTATCTTGCTACTTTCATAATAGCAACCTCATGGAATATTTTTACTTATGTGATTGAGATATTTTACTCAGCAAAATGCTCTCTAGTCTCCCCCAAGTTATACAGTATTTTACAAAATCATTGCTCCTTAGTGCTGCACAGTATTTTAATTGAGAATGTAGCACAACTTCTCAGTCCATTGGTTTGTTGATAGGCATTTGGGCTCCTTCTAGTTTCATGCTGTTGTTAATATCGCTGCTATGAATATAGCAACTACCCATTCATGTCTTAGTCCTCCTCTCTTTTGGGTGTATTTGGTAATTTTTTTATAAATACCCATCCTGTACCCTAGGGTGTAAACTGTACCTATGAATATGTGTGCAAAATGGGGGCTGGGTTTAGGGATGTGAGTAGACCAACAAAACACTTGATATAACAAGTATGTTGACAATAGGATTTTTCAGTGTTTTGCACCTAAAGTAACTTCAGGTACATCAAATACAATTCTCCTTATTAGATAAACTGACACACACACACAAGTTTCCGTGTAATCTGAACGCACAGATATCTTTCTGGAATAGCTTGGGCATGCACTAAAATCCCAGTGTGCCAAATGTTGAAATCCTTCTTCACCTAATTTTCCTTTCTGGGCATCAGTATCAGAGTATAAGACAACTGGCAGGTTGCTGAAATGCTTGACCTGTTTCACAAGGTAAACAAACCCTGGGTGTTACAAAAGGACATTGAAAGTGGTGCGAATTTAACTCTCTTGCTACTGAAAGTTATAGACCTGTGCACAAGAGAAAGTTTGCATGGAGGAGTACATGCACAGACATACACACACACATGCAGAAATACATAGCAACTAAAAAATGAGAAGGAACAGGAAAGATTCTATTTGAAAAGCAAGTTGCCTCTGGGACTTCTGCTTTTCTGAGCAATTTTCATGTCAATGAGAAAAATAGAAAATGTGAATAAGAGCCTATTTTTCAAACTTGAGGGGAAGATTCTATCTTTACCCCCAAATTCCAGTGTATTCTCCACATTTAGGATCCTTGTCAAGTGAGAGCTGTCAGTTTAGGTCGGCTAATTTTAAGTGAGAGCTTTCCCTCACCTTTCTTTATATGAGGATGGCTTATTGTCACACAATAGAATTCTCCGCAGCCCCACATCTTGAATGTTCTAGAAATGTGTGGCTTTGCTATACTAAATGTGGAATTGTTATAAAAAAACTCAGACCATTTTATTTAGATTTTTTTTTTTTGGTTACATCACATTTTGACAACCTCCTTTCTAACATTTGTCTCAGTTGATAAGAATTACCCCAAGGGATTGAGCTAATGAAAATTAATTCTTCTCTACGGAAAGGACATTGGCTAGATATTTCACTTACACCATTGCAATTGTTTCTAAACTTTCATATCTCCCAAACCTGTAACAATTATGAGGTATACCTGAGCCAATGGTATTGTACTCATCTCTACACATCTTAAACAAGCACCTTAAGGTCTTCAACATTAACTCTTATGATAATCCCATCAAATTGCCTTATATAATGCAAGTTTTGATTTTGTCTGATAATTTTATTTTAACTCACTATTTTACTGAGGTCTGTTTCTATGTGTATCTTTATTGCTTGCTCCTGAGGAATATTTTTCACATGGTAAGTTCTGTGTTACTGTCTGACCATGTGTTCCAGATATTGACCTACCAAGTGCTCACTTTCCAACATTTAAAAAATATACGGTTAGTTAGTTATAATAAAGTTTTATCCTTTTTAAAAATCTCTAAAACAAAAATTAACCAGACTTTGAAAGAAACACAAATACTTTAATACTCAACTGGAAATCCATTTATTACTTATCAGAATTTACATGATGAACTTGCTCTCAAGTCTGCATCATGTGACGATGCCAATGACCTCATACAATATATGTTGTTATTATATATTGAAGCGCTTGCTGCAGAAGGTCAAGGACTGCAGTCTTCAATATGGATTGAGGCTCAATATCAAGAAAACAAAGATTCTCACCACTGGACCAATTGGCAGCATCAGTATGGAGGGTGAAGAGATCGAGATAGTTAACAGTTTTAGTTTTTTGGCTCCATAGTCAACACTCTTTGTAACAGGAGCCAGGAAATCAGGAGACGAATTGCATTGGGAAAGTCAGCTGTGAGGGACCTCTCAGGAGTACTGAAGTGCAATGACGTCAGGCTGGAGACTAAGGTGTGCCTGATCCAGGCTATGGTCTTTGCAAATACATGCTATGCATCAGAGAGTTGGACAATGAATAGGGATGATAGAAAGAGAATTGATCAATTGCCTTTGAGCTGTGGTGCTGGAGAAGAGTGTTGAATATACCATGGACAGCTAGGAGAACTAACAGGTTTGTCCTGGAGAGGGTGAAGAGAATGTTCCCTGGAGTCAAGGATTATGAAGCTTCATCTGACATACTTTGAGCATGTTGCGAGGAGGGACTGGTCCTTGGAGAGGGACATCATGTTTGGGAGAGTGGAGGGACGGCACAGGAGAGGCAGACCCTCGATGAGATGGATCAATTCTGTGAGTAGAGTGGTGGAATGAATGTGTTTGAGATGGCTAGGTTGGCACAAGATAGAACGGCATTTAGGGCTCTTGTACATAGGGTCGCTATGAGTCGCAAATGACTTGATGGCACATAACAACAACAACAACAACAACATCTACTGGTGAGTTGGAATGGACCCATAGCTGACCCTCCAGTGGATTTTCAGATGCAGTTAATCAGGTGGGGGAGTCTGTCCATCCTTCTCATGTGGGGCAGCTGGTAGGTTGAAACCACTTTCCTCTAGGTTAGCAGCACAATTCCTTACCACTAAGCAAATAATAGTTCTCCCTATTAAAACCTACGAGGTTTAATCTTTGTAAATGATGTATTCCGGAAGTAGTTCTCCAAGAGGTCATGATTCCACTGGGCATCAAAATTTAGAGAGCTGGAACATTCTGTAGAAAAATTCTCTTGGAATTCATCCTTTCATCATTAAAATTTCAGCAGCCTTGGAATTTGTACTAGAATTTGTACTTAGGATTTGTACTAGAGTTATGTGAGCAGTTGTTCCACTTGGGCATGGATAAGCTACTTCCTTTCCTTTTCATGCAGCCCACATTGATTCTATAAATATTACGAAATTATGGGTAGCGGGATGTTGCTTTGCTCTTCACATATTGTAAAAAGCACTAACATTGTCCTTAAATAAAATACATGAGAATCGCAGATTAATGGAGCTAAACTTCGGGACCTATCAAAAGAGTTACTTTGGAAACTACAAAATTGTTCCTGAGAATGCTGCTATCATAAAAATATAATTTAGAGTCATTTCCCAGTTATTTCTGGTATCATTTCCTTTCCTTTATAATAATATTTTAAACAGTAATTTTTGGCTTCAGAAATGGCCATATTTACTGGTGGCATTGAGATTATTGATTCCAAATCGAACTTCTAAAAATGAAGTACATCTTCAAAGTTGACAATTTAATTTGTTTAGAATATTCAAAAGTGCCCCACCTCCCTAAGATAAATTCTAAATGTATTTTGAGCAAAGCCTTGAGAAGAATGGGAATCCCAAAACACTTGATTGTGCTCATGAGAAATTTATACTTGGGCCAGAAGACAGTCATCAGAACAGAGCAAGGAAACACTGCAGAGTTTGAATTCTGGGAAAGAGTGCATCCGGGGTGCATCCTGTCTCCATACTTTTCAATCTGCATGCAGAATTGATCGTTCAAGAGGCTGGGCTTCAGGAGGAGGAATGCGACATCCAGGATTGGAGGAAGATTCATCTACAACATGCATTATGCAGATGACACAAACTTGCTCGCTGAAACTGAGGAAGGTATGAAGCATTTACTGTAGAAAGTCAAGGACAGTTATCTGTAATATGAATTGAAGCTCAACATCAAGAAAATGAAGATACTCATCAGTGGGACAGTTGGCAGCACCATGATAAATAAAGAGATTGAGATTGTTAACAATTTCAGCTTGCTAGGTTCTACAATCAACACTCTTAACATCACAAGTTAAGAAATTAAAAGATAAATTACATTAGGAAAATCTGCTGTCAGGGACCTCTCCAGAGTGCTGAAGAACAATGATGTTATTTTAGAGGCCAAGGTGCACCTGATCTAAACCATGGTCTTCACAATTACTTTCTATGCATCAGAGATCTGGACAGCAACAAAAGATGACAGAAAAAGAATTGATGCCTTTGACTTGTGGTGCTGGACAAGAGTAGTGAACATACCATGGACTGCCAAGAGAACTAACAGATATAAACCACACTGCTTGGAAGCAAGGATTTTGAGGGTCCATCTTACCTACATTGGGTATTTCCAGAAGGGACCAGTCCTTGGAGAAGAATATCATACTTGGGAAAGTGGAAAATAGCAGAAGAAAGGAAGACCCTGGATGAAATGGACTGACAACAGTAACTGAAGTAATAAGGGTAGGTGTACTAGAGGCAATTTCATTGGCCCAGGACAGAGCAGAATTCGTAGCTATTGTGTATAGAATCCTTTTTAGTCATAGATGACTCAACAGTAGTTAATATGCTTGATACTAAAAGGTTTGAGCTCAACCAGAGGCATCTCAGAAGAAAGGCCAGGCAATGCACTTCTGGAATATTAGCTATCAAAACCCTATGCAGCACAGTTCTACTCTGCGACACCAGGGATCTCCATTGATTCAATGGCAACTAATTCCCAGGTCCTAGGTAGTTATATGCCACCGAAAACCTATGTAAGATATGTACAGGCTCCTGTTGTGCGTTTTTAAAAAGATGCTCTGCTTAATACTAGGTGTGAAGAGAAAAGAACTGGGAACTGGAGATAACTCTGTGTATATCTTTAATCTTTCTTCTCTGGAGTTTAAGAGCCCAGTTATGACTGGAGATGTGTGTTTTACACCATCTTGGAGTAATGGAGATTCCAGAAGCAGCTGGTCCCCACTTTCATCATATGAATTAAAAAGATGGATGCATCCACTGCTAAATTCCACAGAGAATGTCCAGTAATCCTGTGGGGTAGCTTACCTCTAGTGGTAATCATAAAAATAAGCACAGGTTTTCTTAGGGCATGAATGAAATCAGTTTGGCTTACGCTGGAATCCTGCAGGGAACCTTTAGAAATCTTATATCCTCTTCCTCTTCTGCTTTTTTCCCCTTTGGCAGGTTTTCATGGGAATCTGTGTTTATTTGTTGAGGGCAGGTCTTTGTGTTCCAAGTCAATTGAGAAGGGATAAATAGGAGGAAGAGGTAGTTAAAAGGGACAGAAAAAGGCTCATTGACAAATGTTTGTGGGTACAGAACATATTTTGATGGCATCTTGAATATTTATTTATAGATATAATGACTTCAAGGTGATTTTTAATTTGATGTCTAATAATATGCTTATGATAATGCAAGTTATAATGACTAATAGTGCTAAACATTTCAGAGGCACTTTAGTGGCTTTGTATTTCTTTCCTTGAATTTGGGGAGCTCTGGTAGCACAGAAGATAAAGAATTCTGCCGCTAACCCAGAGGTGAATGATTCAAATCCACCAGATGCTCTGTGGAAGGAAGATGTGTGCTCTCTGCCTGTGTGGTTCACAGACTCAGGAAACCCCCCGCAAGTTTGAATTGGTTCCAACTCAATGGGAGTTAAGTGAGTAAACTCCGGAATTTCAATCAATTTTACAGTGAGTATATAAGAGAACAAAAACGAGGTCTGCCTTGGAGAGGGTGAAACCAAGTCTCTCCTTGGAGGCTACGGTTTCAGAGCTTCGTCTCACATACTTTTGGCACATAGCTAGGAGGGCCCAGTCCCTGGATAAGGACATCATGCTCAGAATGGTGGCAGGACAGTGCAGGAAAGGAGGACCCCAGATGCGATGGCTTGATACAGTGACTGGGGTAACAGGGGTAGGTGTGTCAGAGACAGTGAGACTGGCTCAGGATAGAGCAGGGGGTTCAGATCTGTTGTACATAGGGTTGGTATGAGTTGCAGGTGACTTGACTGCACATAGCAACAACAACAACTTTCAACAAAGAATAAGTTCAAGAGGAAGGTGGGAGACTTAGTATTTCACAAAATGAGATTGTAATTAGGGCTCACAAAGGCTAATGAAAGGCTGGGGATGAATCAGGTCTTCCAGCCCCAAATCTACATTGTCTCTGTCCTCTCAGGTTGTACGCTTTGTGTACAAGTTTATACGCTCTCACTCGTATGCTTTATCAAGTGGAATTTTCTAAATGATTCCTGTTCACACACAGATGTACTATGTCAAATCAATGACGTGTCTCACTTTTAAAACAAAACAATATCCCTCACAGTTGTCCCTTTGTGCGTAGATGGTGGCAAATTATTGTTTGCCAAGCCTTCTATCTCCTCCCTTTTCTGTGTTCCATTGAGATCATGGAAATGCAAAGTAAATAACCATGGAGTAAAATGACTCCAAGAGTATTTATTTAAGAGTATTGTTCCAGGATATGCACAAAGATAAAGACTCTGTGTAATGAATGAGTGATTCCGGAGGCCAAGCACCAAGGAGTTATATTCTGTACCCAGCAGTGTCCGAGCCAGCATGAGATTGACACAGTCCCTCCCTCAGGACATGCCCTTGGAAAAGGGTCACCTTGCCAAGATCAAGGTGAATTGTCCTAATTCAGAGGTAAGCAGAGAAGTTCAAGAAAGGGAATGTAGGAAAAACTGAGCTCTCGTCAGTTTGTCAAGGTGGGAAGCAGGGTAAAGCAGATAGGTTCTTCAGAGAGCAGCAAGGAGATCATTGCAGAGCCTGTTGGAGTCAACCAGTGTGTGTCAGACAACAGTGAAGGGTCAGGTGTGGGCTTTCTAATTCAACCATAGTAGGATGTAGCAGGTCAGCTAAGGATAGCATTTTAGAATTAGGTAGGACCCAAAGCAGGGAGCTTGCTTCTCATTAAGTTTTCTTTCCAAAGGCCCAAAGAGAGAGATAACATTATGCTTATTTTTTGTGTTTTGTAAACTCTACATGAGAGGCCCGGAAAGCACTGTTATTAAAGAATCCAGTGTAATAGGTTTCAACAACACACTGCTCTGCAACAGAAAAACAAACACACAAACAAACAGCACAGACACCAACAGCCTAATTTGGAAGCACGTCAAATAAGATAGAAAGCAAGAGACCCACAAATGTCTACATATTTAATGATTATTGACTTTTTAAATTGGTTTTAAAATAAAAAGCTTTCTGGATGAACTACTGATTTGAGAGGATTACTAGAAAGTGCAGCTTGAGCATCCCACTTATTTGACTTAATTCCTTGCTTTTATGCATTAAGCTCTGCCAGGTCTCTAATTTTACATTAAGTATATATCTGCAGTGCAAATTGTTTTACAACTAAAAATACCATAGATGCAACCTAATGATATCACAAACAGATTTTTCATAAAAACAGAGACCTATTTGTTCACCAATTGCATATGAAATATACTGTCAGTTGCTCATGAAAAACCCAATCAAAATGATGCTATCTTCTTCTGGGAACCCAGCTTATTACTTTACATAATAAGAATGTAAGGAATTACATTTTATTGATATAAGAAACCATTTTATTGCCTTCTCTGATTTAACATCTTTACAAAATATATAGTGGATTAGACTCTCCATTTCATTAAAACAAGATTACTGGCCCTGTTTCATTATCGTTGTTTGGATTCTTGGAAAACAATTGATTCCACATATACTTACCTTTTTGTTATTTAATTACTATGGTGGAGAGTGAACATAAAATTTACTTTCGTTGTAGAAAGACACAATAAAGCACAATTTTAATCGATGGTGTGTTGGAGGGGAAAGAAAAAAATCTTTCTCTGTTTCTCCTTTTCTTTACCATATAAATAGCTACAAAGTGGAAAAAACCTTTACAATTTATATGTGATTTTGGATTTTTTTTTCATTAATAATATATGCATTTTAAAAATACCTGCTATAGGTTGCCTCTTGTACTAAATATAAACAAAACAGAAAATGCCTGCTTCATGGATAAAAAGATTAAAACTGTAGTTATCTCAGAAGGAAAAATATGCAAAACTACGAAGACAAGGGTAAAATTTGAGACGCTTTAACTTCTCAACAGCCGGATCACCCTGGAAGACAGTGACGAAATGTCAAATAGGTCTCATTCAAGGGTTTTGCTAATTGACATTAAATCCCGTCTTTTCCGTTTTTCCCCTTGCGTCATAAGCCATTTTTGCTAACGTCTCTCTCTTGAATGTTCTGTTCCACTTGGCCCTGCGCCTGCTCCTGCAGATGATCCTTCACCTGCAGCCTGCACACAGCTGCCAGCAAACACTTGGCAGGAAGGAGTCCCCAAATCCTTCACGGCAGGTACTCAGAGGCTGCACCACATGACCAGAGGGCACACCTACATTTAATACACTGTGTCCCTTTCTCTGTTCACATTGAGAAAGAACATTTCACCCGGCAACCAGTAAATATGGGTGAACCTTTTCAAAACACAGAATCTACCTCATGGGGATGGCTGGGGATTAGAAAAAGCATCACATGAGAAATGCTAGAACAATCTATCGCACCCCTTAAGGACACAAAGTAAATCAGTTGCTATTTTCGTTACTGCTGTTGCTGGGGGCTCTCCAGTGGGGTCCTGACCCAAGTCGACCCCTGTACAGTGGGATGAGATGCTAGCTAGTGTTAAATCAGCCCCATGGTCAGTTGCTGATCAGAGTATATGATTTGCAGAAGTACATAATAAGAGCTTCCTTCTTAGTCCTTACTGAACTAAGAACTACTGAATAGTGTTCAGCATCTCAGCAATATCCAGGCGTCCCCTGGGGACCCATGAGGTACATTGACCAAGAACTGAACACTGCTTTGGTGGTTCTCCTAAACCAACTACCTAGCCTCTTTAGTCGTTACTAACTACCAAGGAGGAAGATGAGTCATCTCCTCCCATGTGATCTGCACCATCAGAAACCCAGTGGAAGATCAGCTATGAGCAGGTTGGAGCCTCAGGACAATGAGTGAGTTCTCTCTCATGAAAAGCAAGATCTTACGCTTTCCACTATCAACTGCATATTTTCATTTTTTAAAGAGATAACTAACAATTCTATTATTGTATCTTTTAATCCACAGATTGACAAACTTGACTGCATATTTAAATCACGTGGAAAACTTTATGAAATTACTCATGTCTAAGTTTGTGCCAGGGTATTGTGACTTAATTAGTATGGCTTTGTCTCTGGAAATAATTACAATATTTGCCTTACAGGTGTAGCAACTTTAACACAGCAAATGTTCCATGGTATTATTGTTAAGTGCTTTCAAGTTGACTAAACCTTGTGATGACCCTTTGAACAAGAGAATGATCCTATGTACAACTCCTATGTACACAGTGACCCCACATACAACCCATGACCAATTCTGTGCCACCATAATGTCTCCTCAGTGCTTAAGCCCATTGTTGTAATCACTGTGTCAGTTTATCTTCTTGAAGACCTTCCTATCTTTCTCTGACCTTCTACCTTCCCAAGCATGATGTCTTTTTCTGGAGTCTGATGTCTTCTGACAACATCCCCAAAATATGTGAGATGACATTGCCATACTTTGGAAGCCTTATGGGGAGTTCAACTTTATCACCTGGAGTCTTTATGAGTTGAAATTACTTGAGAATACCATATCAGGCAAAACAGCAATGTATAGTATGTTATGGTTAAGTTAATTTTTATTCATGGAGATCCCATATATGTCAAAATTTCCAGTGACTTTTAAGGAGGAGAAAGATAAATCTTCCTTTTGGACACCTCAAGGTGGATTTGGACAGCTAGCATTTTAGATAGTAGTTCAGTGCTTACCCAATTGCGTGAGAGAGAGAAAGGAGAGAGGAAAGGAGGGAGGAAGGGAAGGAGGGAGGGAGAAAGAAAAGAGACAGACCTATCTACTTGCGATACATCTGTTTTTAGAAATGTTTTAGCAAATATTTGTCTATGACTCTCCTCTGTTAGTAGTGATTCTTAAGTCTTGTCTTTTATTCCCTAGTAACCAAAACGACAGGTGTTTAAATTTTTCTATTTCTAATTTAAGGTACTCTAGCTCACCCTTCCCTTCTTTCCTAAACAGGGTAAAATTGTCAGATATCCTTTACTTACATTTCCTTAACCTGCTTCTACTGAGAACAGAGCAAGAGAGACCGCTAATTATAAAGAAAGAAAGGTGCGCATGGGAAGATGAGAGGATCAGCTGAAGGAAGGACAGTTACAGTGGAAGGGATTCAGACAGGAGGGGAGATGGGAAAAGAAATGCCTAAAGGAAGCAACAAAACCATAGAATAGGACCAGGAGAGGCACAGTGGTTTTCTGTCTCATTATTTTACTATATCAGTTCTTATTTACTCCTCAAACAATCTTTTGAGTAAGGCAGAATTTTTGCCAATTAACTCACGTAGCACATGAGAACTTTAACGCTCATGGAGGCTAATCTATCTCTGGTTGTCTGACTAGGAAGTAATGGCAAGAAACCAGAATTATGGTTTTGTGGTGATTCTTTCTGGTGTGCTTTTATTCAGCTTAAACACCTTAAGAGTGAAGCTTTTACAGACCATTTCTGCCTAAAAGGTGAAGGGCTAGGGAAGGAGACTAACCGAGAACTGAAAGCTGAAGTAGAACCGGGGCCAAAGGCTCCCCACTGACCACCAGCTAGATGGTATTTACCTGAAAAGTTACAGAAGAGGAATTTTAACGCACAGTGTTAGTCAAATGCATGTTGTTCATTTTTCTTCTCTTGCCTAACTCAGGCCAAAGCTCAAGTTCCAATCAGATGTAAAGGCTCAGTTTCAGGGTGACTGGAATTTCTCATGCAAGTAGCTAGCTGATCCTAGGAGGCTAAAGCATGTTGGGTGTCCCAGGCAAGAGTCAGTGGGGTTAGATAGGTGTGCATGGTAATGGTGCAATGCCATTACTACCCATGATATCAGCAGACAGGGAGGCCACATGACATAACATCCTATGAATGTGTAATACTCTATTAATTACTGCTTTTTCCTAGGTAACCCAGAAACTGAAGCCACCACTATTAAATATATCCCAGCTTATAACAAGCTTGCAGGGCAGAGCAGAACAAACCACAGGAATTTCAAGGCTGTAAATTTTTTTTATATATTTTTTTATTGGGAAAAACATATTGGGGGTACAAGGAGGTGAGGGTTGGGGGCAGAAGGGTGAGGATGGGCCAGGATGCAGTTGCAGAGCTGCACAGTTTGGTCGGTGGGGGGAGCAGGTGAAGGAAATGATGAGGGTCCAGTGGGGACCAGATGCTACAGAGGAATGACAAGCATTTTCCAATAGTAATTAAACCAACTGTCTTATTGATTTGGGAATTGGATGCCGACTCTCTGGCTTCTTCATGCTGAACAGGGGCGTAGATATAAAGGGGGGAAGGGAGGACGCTTTATCACCTTACTGGTGGTCTTGGGTTACAGCTGCTTGCCTTCTTGCTCCTGAGGGCCACGGCGGTTCTCCCCGAGCCAGGGGCCAAGCGCAGCCCACCTCAGGCAGAAGGCCACGATGGCTCGCCCCGGGCTGAGGGCCGAGGGCAGCCCACCCAGGACAGAGGGCCACGATGGCTCGCCCCAGGCAGAGGGCCGAGGGCAGCCCGCCCCGGGCAGAGGGCCACGACGGCTTGCCCCGGGCAGGGGGCCGAGGGCAGCCCGCCCCGGGCAGAGGGCCACGATGGCTGAAGTAGTCTTTTTTTAAAAAAGAAGAAGAAAAAGTGTGTGTGTGTGTGTGTGTACCGTCAAATTGGATCTGACTGGTACAGGAGACTGCTCCTCCTTCTCCAGCAGAGCATGAAGTAGAGTCTGGGTCCCCCCCACCCCAGGTGCCTGTCGGGGCCTGGGTTTCAGCTGTCCACCCCACAGGAGTGGGCAACGAGCTTAAAGCCCCTGATGGCTCTGGGTGCTGACTCTCACCAGTGGCTATGGATGAAGTCACAGGCGATTTTCAAGGCTGTAAATTTTTATGAAAGCATATTGCCACAGCATTTTCCCAAGAGGAACTAACTGGTGACCTTGAACCCCTGACCTTTAGTTAGAAGCTGAATTATTTAACCACAGTGCCACCAGGGATTCTTCTTGAACATAAACAAGTCAAATAACTGCCACCGAACTGGTTCCAACTCATACTAACACTTCTTCAAGTTAGTATGCCGTACGTACACTTCCATGGTAGGACACTGCCCATCTTTCTTCCATGGAGTGGCTAGTGGATTTGAACTTCCCACCTTTCAAGTTGCAGCCAGATATGTTAAGCATTTTGCCACCAGGATTCCCTTCTTGAAGGTGAAGTTGCTTTAAATTCCCTGTTCCTTTTCTGTCCCTAGGTTCTTAGAAACAGACAATGAGCTACCAGCACTAGCTAATTTGCATGACACTTACATACTTTTTTACCCCTTACATGAGATGTACTGGGAGCAATGTTTAGTTAAATATTTTCCTCTTGTTTTGATTTGGTTATTTATCTTTTGTTAAATTGCCAACTTTTAAAAGTAATTAGATCTTTACAGATACATTTTTTAAAGGAATTCTCTCAATTAGTAAAAGCTTGTCTTTTCACTTTTCTTTTTGATACTTTGACTGAACAAAACTATTTGAATTTCATGAAAATCTCATTTATTCTACCAGGTATTGGCCTGTTAGTGCTTTTTCTTGTTACAGAATTATCTGCATAGAGTAAAACTGACAACAGCAACTTAGGTCTACGGCATCAGGAAACGTAGGTTAAAGTAGAAGAAACAATTTGGGAAAGGAACGTCTGAAGAGCTTCACAATTTGAAGACTGTAATCAATGTTAATGGGTTGTATATGCAAAGGTTGTTGAACTGGTGCGCTTTTGCTTTGCATACTTTCAACAACAGAAACACTATGACAAACTATTAATAAAAAAAGAATGTAGGAAGCAGTTGCATTGTAGTTGGACTTGATTTACTGTTTGCAGACTAAAGTTGAAGACAGAACTATGCGTGTCTTGAGGACAGAGTAGCCAGATGTCAGGGAAATTAGATGGACATTAAGTTTAACTAAACAGAGGGCAAGGATTCCTGCTAGGCAAGTAGCACTGAACAAGAGGTGAAATATTCTAAGAAAGTAAGGACACGAGCAATGAGGGGACAAATAGAGAAAATACGACAATGTCCTGGACAAACGTATAAAAAGTGTTGGGATAATCCCTGATCTGTGCATATGAGATTCTGAGTGAAGACAAATCTCCCGATGTTTGCTCTGATTGGATAATTGGAAAAGCTGTTCTCTTTGTCACTGAGTAATAGTAAACACTTGTACTTTTCCTGTGCAGAGGACAGTGTATTACCGGGGAAAAACAAAGTCATAAGATTGTCATGTTTTACTGCACTTATCTTTAATTCATATTTTTATGAGCCAAAAGAAATGTCATCTGAGCGAAGCCGGAGGATAAACAGGGGCACAAAGATCCTGCTGTGTGTGCAAGTCTTAGAAAACTGTTTTCCTGAACAAACAAATTAGTTGAAAGAACAAAGTCTGAAAGTGAATCATAAACTCTTGTTTTGTCAGAACAGAAACTGTTTTTGAAAACATCAGTGCAAGATATGGGAGTGCAGATGGCCAATGGGGGACCAAAAAATTAACTATAAACTTCCAGGAAGGGGTTTACTAGTTGACAAGCCTGAACTGTTTCCTTCTTTCTTTTCAATAATTAAAAGGCTAAGATAACAAAAATATATTCAGCACACTGAAAGCATTGTACAGTCTTTAAAGCTTTTATCCATGCTCATATAAGTAAATGAATGGGGGGTGGGGGGGAACCAACCTTAATATGTAAGCTCTCTTAGAGGCTCAAATGAATTTTGATTCTGGCTAAGTGGGAATTAATATAAGCAATCTGGTGCCGATTAACTTTTCACTGCTGTTGGTCAAATCCTAATGCTGTATGAATTATCATAAATTATGTAGCCAAAATAAATCCTCTGAATTGTATAACTTTCTTTACTTACTGGAAGATGGTATTACTCTTTGGAATGGGAAAACAAACTATATTAAATTTTTAAAAACCAAGTATGTTGATGCCCAGGTAACAACATAAAATACTTTCTTCTCAGAACATAAGCTTATCTCTTGGAAAAACTTTGGACACTTGGAATTAAATTTATATGGCAACTTAAATAAAATATTAACATCATTGTTTGAACCACTTAAAAATGGCTTGCACTTTATCTTAAACATTTCAAAATGGGGATTTAAGCATAAACAGCAAAAGTTTATATATATATATATATATATATATATATATATAAAATGGGAGATACTTGTTTGTAAAAAATGACTCTTAAGATATCCTAAATAACCTGTTCAATTGGACAAAAAGATTGTTCACTTTGTGGAAAATAAAGCATAAATCTGAGGAGATTTTCATTAATTTTAAAGTAACTTAAAAACTAAATAATCCCTTTTTTTGGTACAATACAGAAAAAAAAATCATAGAAACTTTACTTTGCAGTTGCTGAGTTCAGCTTTTTTTTGTTGTTGTTGTTTTGACAGAGAAATTGACCAATACTAGACTATCCTACTGTGAATAGGAGTATACAAAGGAAGGAATCATCTTTGATTGCTTACAATTTTTGGATTGTTTTTAAAAAGTGTACCAAATTTGGCCTGCCATACTGTGTAGCCATAAATGAAGATGAGAGATACAGCTGTAATCTTAGTAATGTTTCCGCTGCATTTTCAAGCCCAATGATTCCTCTGGTTTCTAATTTAATCCTGGTCTTTTAATGTGAACCTTAGCAAATTATCTTGCCAATTATTGTACAGTAACTACCTTATTCCATGATGTGAAATGTGGAGGGTCAGAGAAAGACAGAAAGCCTCTCAACAAAACGGATTGACACAATGAAGATAGCTGGAAGTTGGACCATGTCAGAGACCCTGAGGCTGGCACAGGCTAGGGAAAGGCTCGTATCTGTTGTTCACAGGGTCGCCATGCGTTATAGTCGACTTGATGGCAGAGAGCTCTGGTGACCTAGTACTAAGAAGCTGCGCTGCAACATGTGGTTTGAACCCACCAGCTGCTCTGCGGATAGGCAATCTCTCCCTGTGCAATTAACTGCCTCTGGAAACCCACCCGAGGGTTAGCTACAGGTCTATTCTGACTAGAAAGTACACAACAACAATGACAATGACGCCATTTTTTCCCAGAGGCTGTAGGCAGGTCGTCCAGGTGAAGGTATCATTTAGGTGCGGCAGAGATGAGACTTTGTTTACTGGGCAATGGTCTTCCTGATTGTACTCTGCCAGGAATCTGGGCTCTTTTCCCAGGAAGAAGGCCTTTCCAAAGGGAGTAGATAAGTATTCCCTCCCATTATATAAGGGTTTGTAAGATAACTTGAAACTACCTGCATGCACCCAAAGGCTGCTTTGAGTGTGCAGCCTCTACCACTGGGAAAACTGCAGAACCAGATAGGTGGCTAAACAGAGCAGCTCACAAAGCTGGGCAGCAGCCAAGAAGTGGGCTGCTACACAGCAGCAGAAGCAGCAAGAACCAGAAGGCAGAGACACCAGAGCAGAACTAAATTATACATGGGAGCCTATACGAGAAAGGCATAAAGACAACTGAGAAAGATATCGACTAGGAATGGCAGATAGATACTTTTTTCCAGGGGGAAAAAAAGCCTTTACAAATACATTTACCCAGTTGACATATGTTGAGACATAATGGCAGACACTGGAGAAAGGTTAATAAGATAAGATCTATTTCCTTAGAACACAGTCCAGAGGAGGGGCCAGCTGTGTCACAGGCAGTTAATATACAAAACAAAGAGTACTGCACTGTTAGTACAAGCATGAATGGAGGGAGAGCTGGGAAAGCACAGAGGGCGTAGTAAACCCTGCCTTGGAGACTGCAGGAGTTCTTTCCTGAGGAAAACATTTTTAGGTCTGTCTTAAGGGAATAAGAAAGAATTTTGTAGATGTAAATAGAAAAGTTAAATACATTCTCTGCATGCATCAACAAAAGGAAAAGAACATCAGATATGTAATGAGCATTTCAGGGTAGTTGGAAAGAGTGTGTATGGGAACAGGACAGGAGATGGAACGGAGTGAGGTAGATGAAGAGGTAACTTTCACAGGAGAGTTTGAGGCACAACTGAAAGGACTTTCTAAAGTATTTGGAATGCCTCTTTTAGAAAATAGTAACTCTGTGTGTGTGTGTGTGTGTGTGTGTTTGTGTGTGTGTGTCTGTGTGTGTGTGTAGGGTTACTTCATTGCTGTTGTTGTTGTTAGGTGCCATCAAGTCAAACACAACTCATAGTGACCCTATGAACCAAGGATATGAACCTTACTCTATCCTGTGTGTCATCCTCACACTTCCTGGCACACAAGAGCCAACTGCAGCAGTCACCATGTCAATCCACCTGGTTGATGGTCTTCCTCTCCTTCGCCGACCCTCCACCCTTCTTAGCATCATGTCTTTCCCCAAGGAATAGCCCCTGCTAGCAACTTGCTCAAAGTATATGAGGCCAGGCCTCATCATGCTTGCCTCCAGAAAGTACTCTGGCTGCACCCTCTAGAAGACCTATCTGTTCTTTTTGCCACCCATGGGCTGTTCAGTGCTCTTATTCAAAACCACAGCTCAAAGGCATCAATTCTATTGAATCAAAATAAAGAGGAAGGAGTAGACTTTGCAGGAAAGAAAAGACGAAAATTCCCATTTGGGGAATTTTTAATCTGAAATACTGAGACCTCCAAAATTTAGATATTAGAAGTATAAGTCTTTAATTAAGCAAAAATAAATAAAAGCACAGAGCCTTCTGTGTTGACACAGACAGAACATATCATAGAGCTGAGAAAGAGTAGCTGGTCCCCATAATTTCAACGTTTGGTTTGTAAGAGTCAACCCGTGTGTGTGTGTGTGTGTGTGTGTGTGTGTGTGTGTGTGTGTGTGTGTGCGCACGCACCGCACGCATATGTAGGGTAATTAGGGAAGTCTAATTACCACCTTTCACCTTTGCCCACTAATGTAAAAATTGACATTGGATCTTTTACTTATTACTGATGAGTCCTGGTGCTGCATTTGTTAAGCACTAAGTTGATAATCAAAAGAATGGTGATTTGTGCTCCTTAGCAGTTCTGAAGGAGAGACTTGTCAATCTACTTCCATAAAAATTTATAGTCTTAGAGATAAGAGAGATGCAAATCCAAACCACAAAGAGATACCATCTCACTCCAGGAGCAGTGGCAAAGTTTAACAGGACAGCAAATAATAAATGCTGTAGAGGATGTGGTGAGATAGTATAAATTGTTGGTGGGATTGTAAAATGGTACAACCACTCTGGAAGGCAGTTTGGTGCTTCCTCAAAAAGCTGAACATAAATTCCATATGACCCAGCTATTCCACTGCTTGGAATACACCATGAGAATGAGAACTGAGACTCAAATGGAAACTTGTACACCAATGTTCATAGTAGCATTATTCACCGTCACAAGAACATCGAGACAGCCAAAATGTCCAACCACAATTGAACATATTGAGAAATTATGGTACATTCATACAATAGGATACTACACAGCAC
>NW_006400082.1:627224-628871 GCF_000299155.1 Elephantulus edwardii | reverse complement strand
CCATAAATCTGAGCTGGAACACTTTCAATATCTTCCCAAGAACACATTCTGCCACACCTAGGCAGGCTTCAACTGGATATGGTAACATAATATTTGCCACTTAATTGTCAGTTTGTTGAATTTAGAGAATACATTTTTTTAGTATAATCCACTTTTAAACAACATGCCTCTAAAAACTCTATGAACTTTGATAAATGACAATAATTATAGAAAGGCTTCAGGCCTTTTGTTCATAGGGTTGTTATGAGTTGTGCTTGACTCAGCAGCAGTCAACAACAACAGGACTTGTCTGTCAGTTTACTGCACTGAGGTAATTTGTGGGCTGCTGCAATGCTGAAAGCAATGTCACCAGTGTGTAAATGCCATAAGGGTCACCCATAGTGGACAGGCTTTTTAGTAGAGCTTCCAGATTAAGACAGTCTAGGAAGCAGGATTGCCCATCCACTTCTTAAATAGCAGATCTCTGAAAACCCTAAGAACATTAGAAGAACACAGTTAGTTATAGTATTGTTATATTGTTGTTGCTGTGCTGTGCACCATAGAGTTGAAACCCACCCATCACTGACTCTCTGATGGGTTTTCAGAGGTAGTTAATTGTTCCAGAGCAGATTGGGTATCCTTCTCTGGCAGAGCAGCTAGTAGTATTGTTGTTGTTATGCGCCGTCAAGTCACCAGTGACTCATAGTGACCCTATCTACAACAGCCCTAAACACTGCTCTATCCTGTGTCAATTTTATTTTCTCTGACACACGTACCCCAATTACCCAAGTCACTGAATCAATCTATCTCATTGAGAGTCTTCCTCTCTTACGCTGTTCTTCCACCCTCCCGAACATGATGTTCTTCTCCAAGGACTTATCCTTCCTTACAACATGTCCAAAGTATGTCAGATAAAGCTTCAGAATCCTTGCCTCCAAGGAGCAGGCCAGTTTCACCCTCTCTAGGATGAACCTGTTTGTTCTCCTAGCAGTCCATGTTATATTTAATATTCTTCTCCAGTACCACAGTTCAAAGGCATCAATTCTCCTTCTATCATCCCTAGTCATTGTCCAGCTTTCTGATGTATAGCACAAAATTGTGAAGACCGGGGCTATGAAGGGGGGATTGTGTATCAATGAAGGAGTTTTTCGTTTGCTTTTCAAGGAGAGAAGCGAACTGGGGGAGGGGGCGAGAGTGGGGTGCGCGGGGAGAAAAGTGTAACAATGAATGAATGAAATTCCAAAAAATCTCTGTAGATGTTCATTGAAATTTAAAATAAAAGAAAAAAAGAAACGAAAACAATTGTGAAGACCATGGCCTGGATCAGGTGCACCTTAGTCTCTGTTAAATTTATGTCATAATAATGATTTATAATATTCTAACTTTAACAAACTATGCATGTCTCCTCTCCCAAAGTAGCCTAAAGTAACTGGTATAAGAGTTCCTATCTCTCCATCCTCTCCAGCATTTACACTTGCTGTCCTGTTAAATTTTGCCATTGCTCCTGGGGTGAGATTGTATCTCATTGTAATTTTCATTTGCATCTTTCTTATTGCCAGGGATATTTAGTATTTTTTTTTTCATATGTCTGCTGGCCATCCAAATATCTTCTTCTGTGAAAATTCTTTCCATGTCTTTTGCCCATTTTGTAATTTTGTTATCAGTCTT
>NW_006400082.1:625148-626674 GCF_000299155.1 Elephantulus edwardii | reverse complement strand
GGAGGGAGGGATGGATTAAGGAAATGGGGAAAATCTGGTATGAAAAACAATGTATAACTTTGTAAGTAAACCAGTGTAAAGTGAAAATTATATTTTTTAAAAAAATAAATTTTAATAAATGTAACTAGTAAATGATGTAGCACAGAAAAATATCAAATGACAAATTCAACGAACTAGAAAGAACAGAGGAGAAAGTACTTAAGTGAGTAAACTGAGCACCACACTTACGGTAGCTAAAGGAAACTGAGAAACCTAACATGACCTGAACTCTAGGAACCATGAGACGGAGACACTGCAACTCCTCCGAAGAGAGGAGCGCTTTCACATAGCGTATTTCCACAGTATTCAGATAGCTAAAATGGACAATATTATCATACTAGTCCTGCAAGAAATTTGCATATGGCTTGAAGCACCCTTTAATAACCATCAGACATAGTATTGAGGCATAATTCCATTAGAATGTTAATTTTATTTAGTCATTAATTTGATTCAAAGATGGGGCATAGAATATGTAGATTAGAACATACTTTAAATTATCTTCCTCAAATAATCTTTCTCTAAAACTTGGTTTTTGACAGCAGCTGGATGTCAGAAGATAACGAATGTATTCTTTAGCAGGGAACACAGATCCCTTTAATTGCTGATTGAGAAAGAGATATAAACCTTGGGAGCCAGATAAGTGTGGTAGAGCTAATTCTTCCCTTCTCACATTAATGAGAACACAATAAGTAGGCTATTCTTGCTAAATATTGAGGTGTACTGCCTGCCCTTCTCTCTATTTCTCTCTCTCTCATTGCTATAGGATCAGAAATGACTAATGGATGGCACTCCATCAGGTTTCTGAGAGTGTAATCATTTGGAAGGAGATGACCCATCTTTCCTTCTCAGAGTTGCAATCCTAAAAGCATACAGTTCAAATCTACCAGCAACTCTGCAAGAGCAGAGTGAGTAATCTCCTCCCTTGTGAATAAACTGTCTCTGAAAACCTGCTGGAGGGTCAGTAGGGATCAATGGCACAAAACAACAACAATAGATATTAGTAACATTAGTAACACTGGCTGAAAAGTCTAAATCATACTTCAGAATCTGTCCTGACTAAAAAATTATATCATGTTGTCAACCTGAATGGGAATCCAAGAACACATGATTGTGATCATGTGAAACCTATACTTAGACGGGGAAGCTGTCATCACAACAGAACAAGGAAATACTGCATGGTTCAAAGTCAAGAAAGGAGTGTGTCAGGGATGTATACTTTTCACATACCTTTCAATCTACACACAGAACAGGTCATTCAGGAAGCTGGACTTCAACAACCTATGTTGTGCAGATGACATGACTTTCCTCGCTGAAACTGAGGAGGACTTGAAATATTTGCTGCAGAAGGTCAGGGACTTCAGTCTTCAATATGGATTGAATTGCAACATCAAGTAAACCAAGATTCTCAGTTAATTGAAAACATCATGATTGATGGAGAAAAGATTAAGGTTACTAACAATTTCATCTTGCTCAAATTCACTATCAAC
>NW_006400082.1:603535-623253 GCF_000299155.1 Elephantulus edwardii | reverse complement strand
AATGGAAACCCAAAATCTCTGTAAATGTTTATGAAAATTAATAAAATATAATTATAGAAAAAATAAAAAACAATGATGTTAATCTAGAGACTAAGGTGCTATAAATCCACACCATGACCTTCTTAATTACTTGCTATGCATTTGAGAACAGGACAACAACTAATTATGATAGAAGAAAAATCGATGCCTTTGAGTTGTGGTGCTGAAGAAGAGTATTAAAAACACCACAAACTTCCAAGAGAACAAACAATTCTGTCCTTGGAAAAGATGAAACCAGGTTGCTCCTTGGAGGCAAGGATTTTGAAAGTCTGTCTCACATACTTTGGACATGTTGCCAGGAGAGAGTAGTCCTTGAAGAAGGACATCATACTTGAAAAGGTAAAGCACAGGAGAGGAAGACCCCAGGTGAGATGGGTTGACAGTATCTATGGCAGGGGGTGCAGGTGTGACAGAGATGGTGAGAGTGGCTCGGGATAGGGCAGAGTTCAGAGACATTGTTCCTTTTGTTGTTAAGTCATAGTCCACTGGACTCTGGATGGCACATAACAACAACTTCTTTAATAAGCTCATAATTGTGAATATAGTTCTGTGAGGTCAGTCTAGCTATTGCAATGAATCCTGTAGATCAATAATATTGGTGCTCGAGTTAGTGGAGATAGCTGTGGGAGCATAGGAGATATGTCTGACCTCATGGGGATTAGTTTAGTGTTGTGGATGTTCTTGATGGTGACATTTCACCCCTTGTGGAGTGAGTAGATGTCCATCTACGTGTTGTTTTCCACTCTTTTAAATACACATACACACACAGTTCCTAGATAATGCCCATCTGTATAGTTACCACCTGTTGGCAGTGGGTTGTATAATACTCAACAAATTCCAGTCGACCTTATAGATCCACTGAGAAAGAAGAAAGACCTGACAATTGACTCCCAAAATCATTGAAGGAAAACCTTATGGATCACAACAGTCTGATCCACAACTGGCCAAGGAGATGACATGAGACCAGACAGCATTTTATTTTATTGTACGTGAGGTTGCCATGAGATTAAGGACCACTTGAATGTAACAAACAAGAACAATTGCAGATTTTCTGAATAGAATATTCATGGCTGAATGTTTGAAAGGATTCAGGATCTGTATTTCAACATGTTTCATGATTATTCTTAGATACTCTACAATTTGATTTCTGTTATTGTGAAATATTTTAGCTTGAAAAAGTCTCATAACAAGTTAAAGTGTGCCTCCTCCTTTATGCTTATGAATTTTCCTTAATTTCTCCACTTTTTCAATTTCTTCTTCATTGATCTGGTAAAAGTGACTTAATGTTATATTTCCTCATTTACTTTCAAGTGAAGAAGAGAAATCAAGATCACAATTATCCCAAAGTTGATTTGTGTGAGGTAGAGGTCAGACATGATTTATTCTCCAACCTTTTAACAAATTGTCTCAGAGCAGTCTACATCTCTGGGAGTGTTTGATAATTCATTGTAAGAGCCACATGGAACTCAGTGACCATGCACATAGTGATGAGTTTATTAGGGAAGTAACAAATTTGATTCAGGATGATGACCAGGCAGAATACACTCAGAGTCTGTAAGACTCCCCCCGTGTGGACAGCACATCTTCCTTCTTGTCTCTCTGGGACCTCTAGACCATGACACCAAGCAGGCCCTTCTCTCTACTGGGCACATCTCCCATGTACAGACCTCCTCGATTCCCCCTCTAGGGGTCTAATCTAAGCATTGGCCTTTGCCATGCTCTGGTAAATGTTACAAAGTTCTTTATGTGAGCCAATTAGTGCCCACTCCTATAAGAAGTTGCTAATCCGAAGAAGCCTATCTCTAATTCCATGAGTCAACACGCTTTCTGCAGCTGCCTCCCTATATGGGTTGGAAGACCATCACTTTGGAAGCCTACCACAGTATCTTGTGCAAGTTTCCTCACTGTGTTGTGTTTGCAGGTATGTCTTGATTTTGGCTCGTTGCCTTTAAATTTGCAACTCTCTCAGTCATCTGGGATTAGGATACTCCTGGCATAGAGACCCTAGAACCAAAGGATGTTCTCCACTTCATCCTCTTTATGGTAGTCAAGTCATTTAATCAGCTTCTTGAGGACTTCCTTTACGACTAGAGAAGTCATAAAACTGACTAATCAGTTAAAAGGGGACTATGTACAATATTTGCAGTATCAGTAGGCTGTCCAATCTCTTTTGGGGATCATACAGATCTTATTTTTATAATTCCCTCTAGTAGTTTTGTAAGAGTCACAAGACCATGATTAGAATGGTCATAGTACTTCACAACACTGCAAATGTCTTGAGCTACTACTACACACCTAGTCTTGTAAAGAGCTCAAGCTATAGAGATGAATAAGATATTGTCACTCCTCCTCAGTCACATGACTTCCATTATGACTGACAGGAAGAAGTAACTGCAGAAGAGATCCTGCAGAACAGACTGAGATAACAAATTCTGTGTGATTATTTGACGTGTTATCACCGAAACACTGGGATATATGCACCAATAATATCTTTGTTTTCATGTAAAGTATGTCAGCTCAGATCTTTTTTTAAGTAATAAGTAGACATTAAGGCTAGTTGGATTCTCAACCTTCCAGTGCAATTTCAGAATCTCTTCTGAAATCCATTTTTTGAAATAAAAATTTTATTTTATACTGGTTACTTACAAGTTTATATACATTGGATTTTTTTTTGTTGCTGTGTTTTTTTTTTTTCACTCCAGGTAAAATAGAAACTTCTGGGGATTCAAAGACAAATAACATATAGAGTACCTTTCTTCACAGAGCTCAGAACCTAGATAATAGGTGCAAATGGTGAGGAAATATACATTTCTAACATCTCTATTGGTTTAACCTTATTTTGGTGGGGTTTTATTGTTGCTGGTGCCATTTTTCCATTTTTTAAAAAATATCCATTCTACTTTATTAACATTATTTTTCTTTCTGATCTTTCTCTCACCTCTTAGATCTTCAAAGTTAGGCTGTTCAAAGTCAAGGCCCCAGTTAGAGCTGCTTTGGAACACAGGGAGAGTTCCAGTACAAAGTCTATTTGCTAGGAAGGTTATTAGTTGGTGTCAGTGAGCTATTACTAATGGGTTGGTTTCCTGTTTTCAGATGGATTTGGAAATACCAAAAGAACTGCTTCACTTTCTGGCCGTGTTTTGGTTATTTCTGATTTTGGTTGCAAAGGAAATATTGAGGTTTCAGAAATAAAACCTCAAATTGTTGACCAAACATTTAAAAGTTGATGATCATCATAATGAGGCTGCACAAATGTTGCAATAGGAGGCTAGTCTGAACTCTGCACTGTTAAGGCTGTACTCCTTGATACAAGAAGATGCCTGACATTTTTGGTTATGAAGGAAAGGCATTTTCTGGTAGATTCTAATGTCTCTTCCTTATATTTTAATTGAGTATTATACCCAGTTTCAATATGAATTCTCCTCAAACTGTAATTGTTGATTTTCTTGTTTGTCTTCTGGGCATGTAAAGTATCCTTTTTTTTCTCTTCATTTAACCTGTGTTCTTTCATTCATCATTCATTTAATGAATGTTTTGGTATCGTCTAGATGCCAGACAAACCTATTATTTAGCTGGCACATAATGGCATGGCAATACCAGTTGTTAAATAATGTGAAGCCCTGCTTGTGCTGTTATCTGACAAATTAGCATTGGCCCAGTGTCACTCGTAACTGTAAATGGCTTGCCATAGTATAATAATAATAACACCTTCAACATTTTGTACATTTCTAGTGCTAGGTTCTTGGTACAAAGGTGATTAAATGTTTTGAAGGTTTGAGGTATTGCTGCTGCTAACATTGAAGACAAAATCAGTTTCTGAGGGCAAAGAGGATTCGAGGCAGAAACATTTAGGTAAAAGAAAAGAAAAATGAATTATCCTGTCAAATCCTTCTCAGAAAGCTCAAATGCAATAGATTATTGTATAAATGAGATTTCCCCCCAGTAATTATAAGCATCCTTTAGTTTGCTTTCTTATGTTCCAATTTAACTGCAAATATATTTGTGAAGTAGTATAGATTTTTCAAAAGTCGTAGAAGATTGATCAAGAAATATTGTTTTTCAACATTAAGTAAGTGAAATTAAGTAAGTGATATCGCAGATTGTTGTTGTTGTGTACTGTCAAGTCAGAAGTGACCCACAGCTGACTCTCCAGTGGCTTATCAAAGGTCGTTAATCACAAGGGAGGAGACTTACCTTCTTTCTCCTGTAGAGCAGTTGTTAGATTTCAACCATGTACTATTGCATTGGCTGTGCATTTCTTTGCCTGTAAGCCATAAATAAATGACTTCTTTTTCAAGGACAACTAGATGACTCTGTCCATAGGGAGCTGCACTACAAACCAAAGGCCACACTTTGCTGGTGGTTTGAATCCACAAGGAGAAAGATAAACAATCTTCTTTCATTGGAGGATTAACTATGAATCAATTCTAACTATGGAAATGAAAAGAGAAGACATATTACAGAAGTCCCAAATTGTGAACTATTATTAATGTTTGTTGTTAAGTCAAGTCACCTGTGACTCATAGTGACCCCTATGTACAACAGCCCTAAACCTAGCTCTATTCCTTACAAATCTTGTTGTCTCCTACACTCCTATCTCCATTATGCCAGTGATTGAATCAATCGATCTCATCGATGGTCTTCCTCTCCTGTGCTGTCCCTCCACCCTCCCAAGCATGATGTCCCTCTCTAAGGACGGATCCCTCCTTACCATATGACCAAAGTATGTCAGACGAAGCCTCAGAATCCTTGCCTCCAAGGAGCAGCTCAGTTTAACCCTATGCAGGATGAATCTGTTTGCTTTCTTAGCAGTCCATGACATTCTCGGCACTCTTCTCCAACACTAAACCTCAAAAGCATCAATTCTCCTTCTATCCTCCTTAGTCACTGTCCAACTCTCTGATGCAGAACAAGTGACTGCAAAGACCATGGCCTGTACCAGATGCACCTTAGTCTCTAGAGACACATCGTTGCTCTTGAGTACTTTAGAGAGGTCCCTAACAGCAGACTTTGCCATCGCAAAACGTCTTTTAATTTCCTGGCTGCTGGTGCCAAGAGTGTTGATTGTGGAGCCAAGCAGACTAAAGCTGTGAACAATCTCAATCTCTTCGCCATCCATCCTGATGCTGCCAATTGGTCCAGTGGTGAGAATCTTTGTCTTCTTGACATTGAGCCTCAATCCATATTGAAGGCTGCAGTCCCTGACCCTCAGCAGCAAGCGCCTCAGGTCCTACTCAGTTTCAGCAAGCAGGGTTGTGTCATGTGGATATCGCAGATTGTTTATAGATCTTCCATCAATCCTGATGCCACATTTTTCCTCATAGAGCCCAGCCTCCCGGATGATGTGTTCTGCATACAGGTTGAAAAGGTGTGGAGACAGGACACATCCCTGGCATACACCCTTCCCAATTTTGAACCATGCAGTGTTTCCTTGCTCTGTTCTGACGACTGCCTCTTGGTTCAAATACAAGTTTTGCATTAGCACGATCAAGTGTTCTGGGATTCCCATTCTTCTCAGAGTCAGCCACAGTTTGTTATGGTCTACACAGTCAAATACCTTTGCATAATCAATGAAGCACAGCTAGACATTCCTCTGGTACTCCCTGCTTTCAGCCAATTACCATCTGACATTAGCTACAATATCCCTAGTACCATGACCCCTTCTAAACCCAGCCTGGACTTCTGGCAGTTCTCTGCTGATGTGCTGTTCCAGTCATTTTTTGATAATCTTTAGCAGAATCTTGCTTGCATGTGAAATCAACGATTTTGTTCTATAGTTTCCACACTCTGCGGGTCACCTTTCTTTGGAATGGGAACAAATATAGATCTCTTCCAGTCAGTTGGCCAAGTGGTTGTTCTCCAGATTTCTTGACACAACTTGGGCACCATCTGTTAGCTGAAATATGTCAACTGGTATGCCATCTATTCCTGGGGCTTTATTTTTTACTATTTCTTTCAAAGTAGCTTGAACTTCTTCCTTCATCACCATAGGCTCTTGCTCATATGTTGTTTCATTAAATGACTTAGTATATTCTTTCGATCTTCTTTTTATACCTCCTGGATCATGTAATACTCTGCCTAAAGCATCCTTGATTATAGCAGCTAGAGGTTTGAATTTGTTCTTCTGTTCCTTTAGCTTAAGAAATGCTGAGCGAGTTCGACCCTTTTGGTTTTCTCACTCCAGCTTCTTGCACATTTCATTGTAATATTTTATTCCTTCAGTGGTATAATATTTTTTCTAATCTGCAGCCCTCGGGCCTATTTAAATTGTTTTTTGTTTTTTTCTGAGTAGTATAGCACTGGCCTGTGCATTGTTGTACAGAGGTAACTTGTGGTTGCTGTGATGCTAAACACTGTGACACTCATGTGCCAAATGTGATTATGGTTACCCATGGTGGACAGTGTTTGGTGGAGCTTCTTGATTAAAACAAGCTTGGAAGCAGGAGTGGCATCAACTCAACTTCCAAAATGGCTTGCCTCTGGAAACTCTATGAGCAGTGCTCAGGTCTTTCGTTTATAGGATCACTATGAGTTACCTACGACTCACTCGATGGCACTTAACAACAACAAATTGAAATGACAAAAGACTACTCATATCAGAAAGCTGGGCATTGGCTAAGGACTATAGCAGAAGAATTGATGCCTTTGAATTACGGTGTTAGAGAAGAGTGTTGAATATCCCATGGATTGCCAAAGTAATCAACAAGTATGTCTTGGAGAAGGTACAGCCAGGGTGCTCCTTAAAGGTAGGGGTGATGAAACTCAGTCTCACATACATAGAGCATGTGATAAAAAGAAGCCAGTCCTTGGAAAAAGACACCATGTTTGGAAAATTGGAGGGTCAGCAAAGGACAGAAAAACCCTCACTGAGATTGATTGATCCAGTGTCTGGAACAACAGGATCGAGTATTGCAAGGAAGGTGAGGATAGGGCAGGGTTCAGGTTTGCTGTTCATATGGTCACTATGAGTTGTGGTCTACTCTTTGGCTCCTAACACCAACAATCTACATCTATATAAAAACTATAATGGTGGAAGATTTCTTAATTTGGTATTATCATCAGTAGAACTTAAGAGGAAAAAAAGTAGATGTTGTTAGGTGCCATCGAGTCGAGTATGACTCATAGTGACCCTATGGACAGAAGGTTTGAAACCAGTCCTGTCCTGTGATATCCTCACACTTCCTGATACACAAGAGCGTATCGCAGCAGTCCCCTTGTCAATCCACCTGGTTGAGGGTCTTCCTCCCCTTCACCAACCCTCCACCCTCCCCAACATCATGTCCTTCTCCAGAGAATAGCACCTCCTAGCAGTATGTCCAAAGTATGTGAAACAAAGCCTTATCGTTCTTGCCTCCAAAGAGCACTCTGGCTGCACCCTCTCCATATTCGTTTTCTTGGCTGTTCATGGAACGTTCAGTGCTCTTTTTCAACACCACAGCTCAAAGGTATCAATTTTTTTTCTGCTATCCTTATTCATTGTCCAGGCCTCAGATGCATAGCTAGTAATTGGAAAAACCATGGCTTCAATCAGACACACTTTAGTCCTCAGACTGACATCACTACCCCTTAACAATATGGAAAGGTCCCTATTGCAATGAGATCTTCTCATTGTGATGTGTCTTTTTATTTCCTGATGGCTTGTACCAAAGGTGTTAATTGTGGATCCAAGCAAGATGAAGCTGTTGACAGTTGTAATCCTCTCTCCATCGATCATGACATGGTCCAGTTGTCAAAATCTTTGTTTCCTTGACATTGAGACACAATCCTTACTGAAGGCAGCATTCCTTGATCTTCTGCACCTCACTTACAGCAAGCAAGGTTGTGTCATCTGCATAAAGCATGTTATTGATGAGTCTCCCTCCAATCTTGATGCCACATTCCTCTTCATAGAATCCAACTTCTCAGGTCATTTGCTCAGCATACAGATTGGTTAGGTTTGGAGAGAGAATACAACCTTGACATACTGCCTTCCCAATTTCAAAACATCAACAGTGCTCCCCTGCTCCATTCTCAAACAGCCTCATGGTCAAGGTATAGTTTCTGCATGAGCACAATCAAGTGCGCTAGGATTCCCATTCTTCTCAATGTCAGCCACTACTTGTCATGATTCACATAGTCAAATGCCTTTGCATAGATAATAAAGCACAGATAGACATTCTTCTGCCATTTGTTACTTTCAGCCAGGATCCATTTGACATCAGCAATGATATCTCTTGTGCCAAGGCCTCTTTTAAATCCCACTTGAACTTTTGGCAATTCCTTGTCTAGGTACTGTTCCAGCCATTTTTTAAATGATCTTCCGCAGTATTTTGTTAGTATGTGATATCAATGATTATTGTTTTGATAATTTCCACATTCAGATTAGTCCTTCCTGTGAGTGAGCCGTTAGCTTGGTGAAGTTGGATCTTGGTGGGTAAGTGTTTGTGTTTTACTTGAAAACTGGGGTAAACTGTTTGGACATTTCTAAATTGTGTAGCAATCAAATGTAAGCTGATTAACTGTATTTGATCTCCTTTACAATCTGTCTGGGTGGGAAGCCTCTGTGTGGGCAAACAGGATCTGGTGGGAGGGCCTTGGTATTTAAAATTTAGTCTAGTCCTGCCTGTGAGTGAGCCTTCAGCTTGGCCAATTTGGATCCTCATGGGTAAGAAGTTATTATATGAATTAATTTGCTGCAACAAAGATTTTATAGCATAAATATGTAATAATTAATGAATAGTGTTTGTAATTATTCCTCTAAATGTCTTAGTCTATCATTACAGCATCCTGACCTTTATATAGTTTATTTTCTACATCTAAAGAAATGTTGGCACAATAATTAAGGATCAACACCTAACCAAAGGTTGTTGGCTTAAATCCATCTATCAATTCCATAAGAAAAAGGTCTGAAGTCTGTTTTCACAAAGATTACAGCATTGGAAAGCCTGTGGGGCAAGATGACTCTATCATATCGAGTTGCTATGAGTTAGAAGTAATTCAATGGCAGTAACAGCAGTGCTTAGTGAATGTTGTGGAGAGATTCCATTTCACTTAGCAATATAAAGTTTGACTAACAACTTTTATATTTACATATGGTGTATGGACATCCAGGGTCAAATTAACAGAGCCCCTTAAATGTTCAAAATGAACACAGAGCTTGTTGAACTCTTCTTTGGCTTGTTTTAAGGGACTCGTTGGAGAGGGTACTTAATAAACCCATTATTGTAGAATGAGTATAAGGATCCAAGAGGGGTGGGAGAGGTTGGAATCAGAGGCATGAGGTTGTGCAGGGGGAGAGGAGGGATTAATCATGGGGTTGTACAATTTGATGGGTGGGGTGAGGGAAATTGAAAGAATTTGCTCTTGAAAACAATGTATTCGAATTTTGTAAATAAACTAGTAGAAAAATTAGAAAAAGAAATAGATGAAATTAAAAATAAATAAATAAAGAATAAAAAAAGAAATATGGACCTTTTCAATGGAAGATTTAACTTGGTTGTTTAGCTAACTAGTAGACTTCCTACAATTCTTACTATAGCTTGTTGTTTCAGTCATTATGCAACAGTTCAGGCATTTGAATCTATAAGTAAACCAGAATAGTATCAATCTAGAAATGTTATAATCCACACAGAAATGGTACCAAAATACTTAGTATTCCATTTCATTTGTCCCTTGAACTATAAAAGAACCAGAGTTCTCACTGATTAAGCCTCAGAAACACGACACTGAGAAAGCAAAGTGTGGGAAGAACTGAATTTCTCCTCACAGTAAAAAGAGATACTCTCCTGTCACAGCAAGCCTATACAGAGAACATAGTACTTTGTACATTTTAAAGGTTCAGTGAGATCATCATTGCATAAGCAAATGGATAAAATGCACTTTTTATACAAACAACCACATAGAATAGCTGGAATAACTTAAGTTCTGAAAAGGCCTTATAGTACATTAGCATTATTCACGATTCTAAGACTGGACATCTGTGCTGGCTTAGCCATGTACATACCGGGCACATCACTGGCCTGAATTCTGGTTCTTAATAAGCTGATTCCTTTGTTAGTACTTTCATTGAGTTCACAAAAATTTTAGAACAATTTTAGCAAGTCCTTCTAGTTAAGAAAACGTCGTAGAAAAACAAGTGCATGAATTGATTGAAAAATCATGTTACAGAAATACCAGCAGCCAGATTCCAATTGTTTCTGTAAGTTCAAAGAATTCTTGCGTTTTATATCGATATCGTGTGAGCCTCACTTGCCACTGCATCTTTGCGAGTTCTTTAAAGCAAAACTGTTATAGGCTTTAGAGCCACTTTGAATATTTACTTGTGATTCACTTATAAAGTAGATTTAAAATTTTAATCTCGATTGGCTCTTAAATGTAACATAAGCTTAATAAAGGCTACTATTAAAAAAAATCTGAAACAGTATGTAGCTTTGGCATAGGCAGAGCAAGTGCTAATTTCATATGCAATTATAAGCTCCCATTCCTCTTCTTTTAGAGAATTAACATATTATGTAAATTATTTTACAAATATGGTGCAGATGTCATTAATAAAACATGAAAGTGGGATCTGTGTCACCAATTAGCATTTTCATTGTATTTCCAGTCCAGTTTCAACTTACAGTTTACCCTACCTTGTAAAAAACAGTGTTGCTATCAGCAGCTTTTAATAATTACTACATGTATGGATCTATACCGAATTTTTTGTGTGTGTGTGGTTATGCTGTTGGTGGATAATGAGCATGGCAGAGGGAGAAAATTCTAGTTTAAGAACCACCATCAATGCCTATATTTGTGGCTCTACTCCATAGCAAAAACTATTCCTCCATCCTACTTGCTTGTTTACGGACTGTCTAAATACAGGGAAATTCATTTCAATATTGATATGGTTTATTCTTTTCAAATAGGCTGAAATATTGTTTGACTCCTAGGTTCATAATTGTGATTACAACTTGTTTTGACCATCAGTAATTCTTTCTTCAATGTTTCTTTTGAACAAGAGATATAAATTTTCTCAATTTCACTGGTGAGATTTCTAGCAGGCCTTTTCAGAACAATTGTGAGTTTGGACTACTATACACATCCTATATGAAAAATACTCACTGAAGAGCAACTCAGAGTTCAAAACAGGTCAATTTGCACCTATTTTAAAGGAGTTCTGGTGGCCTAAGTGTTAAGAAGTTATGCTACAACTCACAAGGAGGCAGTTTGAATCCTTCATCTTCTCCAAATAAGAAAACTAGACAATTTTCTCCCATGAAATTTACAGTCTCTAAAAACCTGCTGGAAGGTCAGCTATGAGTCAGTTCCAACTGGATGGGAAGAAAGCACAACAAAAACAATTCGAGTTCAAGTTGTGGGAGCAAGATAGGCAATCAGTTTCTTTCTGTAAAGATTTATAGCCTCAGAAGTCCAGTGGAGTGTTGGCTATGAGTTGGAATAGACTCAATGGCATTGGGAATGCATTTCAAAGAAAAAGAAATTTTTAATAGGTTTATGGTAGTAGGTATTTTTAGGCATAGCAAGGTTAAGATAGATGAGACAGTCTTGACAAACATCAAATCCTTTGAGTGAAGATTACTTTATTTTCCAAGCATATATTATAAGGTTATTTTTGCAACATAATGGAAACAATACTGGCTATAAAGAAATGGTGTGTGTTGTTAGGAAGCCTTAACAGTGGGGATTTTAAATCTCTTAGCTCAAGAGGATCAACTTAGTTGAAATGATGTAGATTATACAGCAAGAAATATACTTGGTGTACACCTTAAACTGGAGAGATAGCATGCATATCTAGAATGTAGATGGCATGAATGTGTTCTTTTTTATCTTTTGGGATTGCCACGTTTATTTCAGTCCCAAGTAGGACTCAATTACACAACTAATAAGACTCAAAGAAAGCAAATGACTGGCTCCAACCTGCTGAAAGTGCCAATTCACTGCACCTTACAAAATGTCAACATGAGACAGCAAAATCAGAGGCATCTCATTAATAGAGCCTCTCTGAGAGCCCATATTTAGCTATCAAATATTTAACTTTCACCTATTTAATATTTAGCAAGGCTAACAGAATAAAAGATAAATTATTGAGTATATTAATGTTTTTGAAATCTGAAAAGTCACAGTCATGCAGCTTTATATTAAAACTCATTTCACAAGTATTCATTTTTTAGTAAAATATTGATTGATGATAAAGTACAATGTTTGCTAATAAACTCCAATGTTCAGTAGCAGGAGAGTGGGTTTGTTGTTGTTGGGTTGTTTTTTTTTAAAAAAAAAATTCCTGAATGCAAAGTAATCAGAATGAAATTATTTTTTATATGGGTTGCAGAAGCTATTGAAAAATAAAATTGAAAAATATGTATCCTTAACTTTTCTCTTCTTTTGAAACATATGCTACAAAAGAGGAGAAAACCCTCTGCCATTGGAAATCTTCCCTATGAAGGGGAGGACATGGAGCAGACAAAGGAATCAGCATTACAGGCTGTGTTTTCTAGGAAAGAGATGGGAGGAGGGACAGAGGGAGAGAACCAGGGAGAGAGCCAAGGAGGATGAATTAAGGCAGGATCAATAGGTGGGGCTTTGTTAATAGAGAAATCTAGTGTAGGCAAGGCGCTAGTACAGATGGCAGAGTGGGGGAAGGGCCGGCATCTGGGAGCAGAAAGAGAAAGGACACTTAGATGATAGTTAATTTCATCCCTTCTCACCAATTTTTGGTCTGTTTTTGTCATGAATATAATTTACAAAATAATCTTGTATTTCCCTTATACATCTTGATTGGTAAAAAGGGCATTCTCTTTCTATTTATCACAACAAAACAAAGAAACTTCTTAGAAATGGTTCATAGGAAGCCACTACTTTCAAAGGTGGGTGAAAATAGTAACGCTAGAGAGCTGTCAGTTAAATCTGATTTAAAATTAATTCTGTACATAGAGGAGTACAGAGAATACTGTGGACATACCTCGATTTAGAAAACATTGACAGACTTTAGACACTCATACTAAAAGACAGTAACCCTGACATACATTTCAATCAAATTGGGAAATACAGAGAAAATCTCAAATTTATAAAATTATTCAAATTTTTGTTGGAAAAAATAACAGAACACAATCCATTTGGGCACAAATACTATAAAATACACATTTGCGTCACAGAAGTTTATGGAGATTTATGAGTAAACTGCTGGGAGGATGCATTTCTTAAATGCATATTTATAAGTCCTCAGAGGCTGCAGTAGCCAAGCAGTATGACATGTGAGAGACCACGCTCAGGAAGTGACTGCATACTTGGTCCCTGGGCTGAGAGAAGCTCCAATTGTTATAGCCAAGACCCTTCTGTTCTCTTGGGAGAGACTAGAGTCTGTATTGCTCTCAAGGATCTTTTAGGAGCTCTAAGTGCCTTATGTATTGCTCTGAAGGAAGGCACAGGGCATGGGGTGATGAGCATCACATTGGATGGGAGAAAAGCAGATAGCTCTAAAATAAATGAAGGAGGGATATTCAAGAGATTCTATTTCAATAAGCTGGATGCATTCTTTCTGTGTTTATTCTTTTCAGGAGATGGAAATTAGGTCTGAAGGTGAAGGGCAATTGTAGTTGTCAGTAGAAATACACACTCCAGTACTTAGCTTTTCATTGGAGAAACTGCAAGTGAGTGAAAACATCTTTTAAAAACCATCAATGCCTTCTATTTATAGAGCTTGTTAAAATGCTTTAGAGTAAAAAACAATAATAACCAAAACTATAAAGCCCTATGCATATATAAAGTAAACTTACAAAGAACATTAAAACATTAGGTCAAAGGTCTAGAAATGTCCACCCAAGTAAAAAATGTCAATTTTGTTTTGTACACACGGAGGTAGGTATTTACAATGATCCTGAAAAGCACTTCTTTTCTGAAAACTAAGGGTTGGAGCAGATAGTTAAGTGTTTGCTTGAGAGATATTTCTAGAGGGCAGTCCATTTTTCTTTAGTTGATTGTTTTGCTTTTCTTGAGGTATTTTAAAACGAAGAAAAAAAATCAGTAAAGGATTACTGTTTGAAGAAATGTGAATTATGACTACCCTACTTGCAATTCCACCATGTCTCATGGCATCACTGTGAATTAGACAAACATCATCTAACAATAAGTTTTAATAATTTTCATCAAAATGATAAAATATTTTACTTAAGATTTTATAAATAAACCTTTCAATCATATAGAAAATAACAACATCAAAGGGAAAAACAAACAAACAACCCAACAAGGACAAATACTTTTCCTTTGGCTTCTGTTTTGGGCAAGTGAGAAAGTTGGAGAAGTTCTTAAGCAATGTCCTTGTTAGGGTGTGCATACTTACAGGCTTCTTTTTATAAAACAATTTACTTTACAAAATTTTTGGAAAGCCTCAGAGTGCAGGATAAGATTTGTATTATCTGGACGTGCCTATTGTAAACGTGTCTCATACAGAAGAGAGAACAGATTCTCATTAACTGAGCCCTGGGCGTCTTGTTGATTCTCTGATGCCATCTTCATACCGACCACACCAAATGTTTCCGTGTTCCGCACGTTCTCCACCTAAACCCTGAAAACTTTCAACAGATGGCTACTTCTCCAAATTTATTACACAAAAGATGCCAAGTCGCTTGATATTCTCCGTTTTCCTGTCATTGATTATCTCCTTTCTTATTTGCAACTTCAAATTCTTCTTCATTCTATCTTTCCTAAGTATCAACATGCTTCTCTCCAACAGGATTTTTCTCTAAAGATTCTAGATTTGTGTTTAAAAAAAAACACCAAAAAATCACCAAAACCATCCTGCCATCTAACTTCGCTCATTATTCTTTCACTATCCCCAGTGGATGTCTGGTCTTCCTTCGAATTAAGAACAAAGCAAACAACAAAACAACAAATTATTTTGAAAATCAGTACTAGTCAAACTTTATTGAATTAAGTCCAACTCAAGGGACCCCATGTGTCACAGGGTAGAACAGTGCTCCACAGGCATGTCAGTGGCTAGTTGTTAAAAAATAGGTCCCCAACCTTTCATCAAAGGCACGCTACGTGTCCTCAGACCTCTAAACCTTTGATTAGGTTTGGTCATTTGGTTGGTCATTTGGTCAGATCAGGTTGGTCATTTGCACTTCTCAGGGACTTCACTGACAATCATTAATATACTTTTACACTTTCAGTGTACCTTTCTTTCCCCTCTCTTCCGCTCTTGCTTTTGGTCCTTGTTTCATTCCCACAACTCATTGTTAGCAAACTTCAACATCCATCCCTCCACTGAAATTTCTGAAGAACCCAAATCCCACAGACACCAAGTAAAATATTAATGACCTTTGAATAGGGGGAGTATCTATCACCTAGACTTTTCCTCTGTGCTTAAAATATATTGTCTCATTCCTTCAATGATTTCACATGTTGTTGTCACTATGTGCCATCGAGTCGTTTGCGACTCATAGTGACCCTATCTATGTACAACAGCCCTAAACCCTACTCTATCCTGTGCCAATCGCACTGCCTCTGACACACCCATCCCAACTACCCCAGTTACTGAATCAATCCACCTTATAGAGGATCTTCCCCTCCTGCGCTGTCCCTCCACCCTAACAAGCATGATGTCCCTCTCCAAGGACCTGTCCCTCCTTACAACACGTCCAAAGTATGTCAGACGAAGCCCCAGAATCCTTGCTTCTAAAGAGTAGCCTGGTTTAACCCTTTCCAGGTTGAATCTGTTTTCTTGGCAGTCCATAGTACATTAAGTACTCTTCTCCAGCGCCACAACTCAAAGGCATCAATTCTCCTTCTATCCTCCCTAGTCATTGTACAACTCTCTGATGCATAACAAGTGATTGCAAAGACCATGGCCTGTATCAGGTGCACCTTAGTCTCCAGAGAGACACCATTGCTCTTCAGTACTTTGGAGAGGTCCCTAACAGCAGACTTTCCCATGGCAATACGCCTTTTAATTTCCTGGCTGCTGGTGCCAAGACTGTGGAGCCAAGCAAACTAAAGCTGTGAACAATCTCAATCTCTTCGCCATCCATCCTGATGCTGCCAATTGGTCCAGTGGTGAGAATCTCTGTGGCTAATTTTTTTTTCTCCTTCCTTCCTTCCTTCCTTCCTTCCTTCC
The DNA here is from genome assembly GCF_000299155.1 of Elephantulus edwardii. Lineage (NCBI taxonomy): Eukaryota > Metazoa > Chordata > Mammalia > Macroscelidea > Macroscelididae > Elephantulus > Elephantulus edwardii. The sequence goes on along the minus strand of NW_006400082.1, from coordinate 607,124 downwards.
TTCCTTCCACTAGAAAACCCTTCCTAACTTATTTTACTTTTTACATCTGAACAACACATATTACTGCTTGTAGGAGTTTTCTCTTAATTTCTCATGTTCGCTTTCAGACATTCTAGATGAAATTATTACTGAACACCTAAAATGTTCAGACACCATACTTGACCTTGAAATTATTATTATTAAATTGACTATGATACAAAGATAATTGATACTTCTGAGCTGTGGTTCTGAGACCAGGCTGTTCCTTGGAGGCAAGGATTCGAAGGCTTCATCTGACATTCTTTGGGCATGTTGCAAGGAGGGACCAATCCTTGGAGAGGCACAACATACTTGGAAGGTTGAGATGAATTGATTCAGAGACTGGGGCATTGAGGGTAAGTGTGTTGGCACAGGACAGAAACAATAAGGTTGGCACAGAAGAGAGCAGGTTTCAGGGCTATTATACATAGGGTCATTATGAGTTACAAGCAACTCAATGGCACATAACAACCACAATAACATTATGCAGGAGGCATTACAATAAAAAAGAGATACTATCATGGATTAAACTATGTCCTTTAAAAAAATCAATATTATATACTTGATTTTGCATTATAAATCTTAATATGCATGATGTTATTGATGAGTCCTGATGACATTGTACACTATATATTGAGTTGCTAGTTTGAGTCTGTGCAGTAGTTTGAATCTATGGTGAGAAGACACGAAGTTTCCTCCAATGAAGACTTATAACCTTGGAAATCTGGTGAAGGTCTGTCGACTTGATGGCAGTGGTTTTGGGTTTATGAGGAAGGATTAGAGGCAGTTACATAAGGATCTACTCATTCACCTCAGTGTGAACTGAGTTGTGATCAACCAATCTGTTGTAACGACAGTAGTGAGGATGCTTTATCCTTAATGAGATCACAGACTTGATTCTAAAGAAGGTTTTAAGGGGAATTACCCTCTGGTGTGATCTGCAACACCTTTAGTCTTCTTTCGGTTAAGTACTGTCAAGTCAGAACAGATTCATAGCTGACCCTCCAGTAGGTTTTTCAGAGGCAGTAAATTCCAAGGAGATTGATTGCCCATTTTTCTCCCACAGAGCAGCTGATGGATTAGAACTATGTACCTTTGAGCTGACAGTGCAATTCCGTACCACTAAACCACCAGAGTTCCATTTTGTCTTATAGTAGGTATAGAGAAAACCAAGCAAACAAAAGGGAAATCTCAGTAGCACTAAAAGAAGAGTTGAGAGCAAAGGGCATCGTTTGGGCCTAGAACCTTGACTACTAAACCTCCTATATATAGGAAAGAATTGATTCCGAGAAACACAGTGATATGCAAGGTATGTAAGATCTAGAAATGCTGAAACGAGACAAAACATTTCCTCCAGAATTACTGAGATACAAAACTTTCTGCTAGAGTTGGCATCCTGACTTCAGACTTCTAACTTTGGAGAGCTTTCGTGGCTTAGGGTATTAGTAATTGTGCTGTCAATACAAAGGCAGGGAGTTGAAATTCACCAGCTGCACTGAGAAAGATGTGCAATTGCTTCTGGAGCAGTTTACAACCTCTGAAAACTTACTGGAGGGTCGGGTATGAGTTGATTCTGACTCAGTGCCCCAGAACAACAAGCAAAGCCTTCTAAAGTGTGAGATACTAACCTTGTTGTGTGTTTGTTTACTAAATTTGTTTTTGTTAAATGCAAGTATGTCTGTATTATAGCAGTACTTCTGTATTATGGCAGTACTAGATATCTAAGGCAGGCTTTAAAATAATCATTTTGTTGGAATGAGAGAAATATTCCAACAAGAAACATGCAGAATTACATAGGAACACATGAAAATAAGATTCATAGATGACAGCCTCATAAAATGAGAAAGGGGAAAGACAGCGTAGACAAAGAAACAAGAAAGAATGCTTTCTCTTCTAGGACCTGCAGATAACTTAGCCTACCTGGAGTAATAGTAAACTGTGAGGGGCAAAGTGATATAGTGCAGGAGACATAGATGAAAACAGTATCATTGTGCATTGGATTATTTCAAGAAATTGTTAGGTTAACTGGATCCTCTGAAAGATTTTTAACCAGTGGAATAAAAAATCATATCAGAAATTGGATATTGTCAGCTAGAGAGGAAGCAGCTCTAAGAAGGTACAAATAAAGCAGCAGACAAGCCTTTCAAAGATTTGAGATACAACTGGAAAACTCTTACAAGAAAATAGACAGGAAATGATGATAGTATCAGTGAGCATTATAGTAGCTAAGTGCAGTGGGAAAGAGATTTCTTGGCAGGTAAGATACCCACTTGTCTTCTTTCATGATTAGCGTAGTGACATTAGCAATATTGGATAGTCTACAGAAATAGCTTTGATAGAAAATGCTAGGGTGTGTAGATTCATCGTCCAGTTATGGTCATGTGTTGTTGAGATGGGTTGTTACTGTGCTAAGGTGGCCGAAGGAATCAGGAGCACAGCAAAGTTAGCCCCACCTCTGTCGCCCACCAAGAGTTCCCAAAGAAGAATTAATCTGTTACTTGACAAAAAGAGAATTAGAAAAGTGCCAGCCAATTTAAAACTAAGTATGCCTGTAACATATTGTTATTATTAAGCGCCACCATGTCGACTGCATCTGATAGTGACTCTATTGAACAACAGATCCAAATCTTGCCCCATCCTGCACCATCTTCATGACCTCCACTATGCTCAAGCTCATTGTTGTAGTTAATGTGTCAATCCAGATCCTTGCGGGTCTGCCTCTCTTTTGCTAACTTTCCATGTTTCTCAGACTTCTATCTTTTTACCAAGGACTCCAGACAATATACCTAAAGTATGTGAGATAAAAAGTCAACATCTTTACCTCTAAGGTGCACTCACCATGGTTATACTTTCCCTCCAACAGATTTTTTTTTGTTGTTGTTCTTTTCTAAGGTTATCATCCAGATAAATCTAAACCATCCTTCAGTTTTTGTTTAAAAGAATTTTCCCAAGTAAGAGTACCCTGATTCAAATGAAACTGAGACTAAGCAAGGTCTGTGATTTCTAGAAGATAGACTGATTAATAACGAATTAGTTGTCAAACTTTCACATGCAAACAAAGCAATTGAAAATACCAAGACTTGCATCAGGCACATCTTAGTCTTTACACTGATATCCTTGCTATTTATTAATTTAGAGAGGTGTTTGACAGTGGATTTTCCCAAAGTAATACATTATTAGTAGCCTGTGCAGATGACATAACCTTGCTTGCAGAAAGTGAAAAGGATTTGAAGCACTTGAAGATCAAAGTGTCTTCAATATGAGTTACATTTCAACATTAAGGAAAAAAAATCATCACCACTGGACCAATTGCCAATGCCACGATACATGGAGAAAAGATTAAAGTTGCTGATGGTTTAATTTTGCCTGGATCCATGATCAACACCCATGGTGGCAGCAGTTACAAAGTCAAAAGATTTGCCGCATTAGAGAAATCTGCTATCTGTGACATATTTTTTTTCTAATTAAAAACACTTCTCTTGGGTTTTTAGACATCATGAGAAAATAAATGCAAAAAATGTATGCTCCCAATATGATTACTAAACATTAAAATGTTGTTGTTGTTGTTGTT
>NW_006400082.1:597224-602590 GCF_000299155.1 Elephantulus edwardii | reverse complement strand
GGTGCACTCCACTATGCAACCTTAATTGTGGACTCTTGTGACAACTTTCTTAGCTTCTGAGAAACAAAGGCAGCCCAGTCCCCAGGTCCTTTCCATCTCTAAAAGAGTATGATCAACACCAATGCTTAGCAATCCGATCATGTTTTGTGGTTCATTTCGTATTTCCCCAAATTTGTATGAGTAGCACAGAAATTAAGTGGAAATGAGAGGAGTGTCCCTAAGTGACAAAAGTTGTCTGACTATTGTGTGTGTTAAGCTTATGTTTTGCTCTCAAGAGGGAGAAATTCAATTTTGTCCTTATTCAGTCTTTTGTACCAGTGCTCTGTTAGGACTATGGATGTACAAATGAATCAAGTTTAGTGTACTATCACAAAACTGATTTTTGAAAACCCTATACATTCTACATTTTAATATAATAAGGTGCTTTAAAGATGGCCAAGAGGGGGAAATGAGCTATAAAAAATTATAAAGCTTAGTTCATTATCTGTTTATGATAAACAGCATTTGTGTGTTGTGAGATAACAGTTATAGAAATAAAGGAAAAAATAATTATAACAGAAGAGTACATTCTGCAATTTATATTTTATTTAAGAATGAAGCTAAGATATTTTTAATTCCTTCTTATGTAAAGTTGGACAAAGAATAAGGAAGACCAAAAATAATCGATGCATTTGAATTTTGAAGAGAACGGAATATATCATGGACTCCCTAAAGACCAAACAAATCTGTTTTAGAGAAACAATAATCCTTAGAGGAAAGGCTGGTGAAACTTAGTCTCACATACTTTGGGCATGTTGTTAGGAGAGTCTAGTCTTTGGAAAAGACACTGTGCTGGGAAAGTAGAGTCAAAAGGCAGACTCTCAACAAGAAGGATGGACAGTGGCTGCAACAATGGACCTGAATGTGGGAGAGGTGGGGAGGAGGCTATAGGAGAGCACAGCATTTTGATCTGCTATTTACAAGGTCTCTATCAGTTATAGTCTATTCAATGACACCTAAAAAATCCCAACAACTTTTCCTCCCCTCCCCCGCTTTGGTGCACACAAAGAAATAGTAAGCATAGTGGCTCCAAAAAAGATGTGTTCAAGGCCTAACTCTGAGCACCAGGGAAAGTGATTTTATTTGCAAATATAACTTCATTTGTAGAAGGTATTGTTGTTTGGTGCCATCGAGTCAACTACAACTCACAGTGACCCTAAGAATTTTCAATATGATTCAACAGAATCTTGCCCTATTCTGTGCCATCCTTACAACCTCTGCCATACTCACACCTATTGTTGTAGTTACTATGTCAGTTCATCTCATTGATGGTCTTCCTCTCTTCTTCTGACTCTGACTTTCCAGCAGAATGTCTTTTTTTTCCCCAAGACTGGGCCTATCTGACAAGATGCCCAAAGCACATGAGAGCAACTTACACTGTCTTGTCTCTAAGGAGTTCTCTAGTTGTACTTTATTCAGACAGATTTGTTTGGTTTTTTCCCCCAGGCTCATCATTGAGATAAATCCAAACCATCCTTCAGTTTCTACTTAAAAAAACTTTCCCGAAGAGAACGACCTTAATTCAAATGAACCTGAGACTAAGCAAAGTCTGTGATTTCTAGAAAGTAACTTGATTTATAACTGAATTTTGAGTAGTGCTCTTTCCACAACTTCACAAAGATGAAAGTATCCCCAATCTTGACTCTTGGTTTGAAGTATCTGGATGTATATGGCAAAGAGAAGAAACAGTTTATAAAACATGGATCAAACTCAGCTCTCATTGCTTTCAAATTGGAACTGACTCATAGCTGACCCATCAGTGGGTTTTCTGGAGGCTGTATAAGGCATGAGAAGTGATTGGTGATCTTTCTATCTTGGAGCAGCTCGTGGTTTCAAACCACGAGAGAGACATCATCTTTGGGTTATTAGCACAACTTTCTAGAATTTTTCCCACGAGAATCCCTTCTAAATCATGGATGAATCAAAGTAAGAACTAAGTGGAATAAATCATGCTCCATCAGGTCACCTTGTGTTCTAGGAGCTCATACTAGCAAGCAGCAAAATGATCCTTAAAGGAATGAACTGAAATACTAACTTAATATAATTTCTAAGAAGCATTACGTTTCTACTCATCTGAAAACGAAAAATAGTAACAGGGGCCATGATGTTGTAACAGTGAAGAGCACAATGATTGACATTTTCTCTTTTCATACACATTGCCCAAAGCAATGCGAAGAATCTAGAGTGTGAACACAACTTCCTCCTCATATGATCTGGGAATAATTACACTCTTGACTATTTTACAATACTGTTCAATGACCTTCATTTTACCATCGAGGTAGCAGCTTTTTATGAAATAATGTGAGATACAATTTACAAGCCTTCCCCTTCTCAAATTATGATTCTTCTAATGCTGAGAGATTTAAAAATTTTATTTTAACATTTCAAATTCTAATTATCATCAGAAGTTAAGTTTTTAAAACCAGAAATGATTCTTTATTAGTGAAAAACATTATCATCATGGATTCTAAACTAGAAAGGAATGGAGGAAAAAAGGCACTTTGCAAATAAAGGCCTGTTTCTTGACTGCTTCTGTTAAAAACTATAGTTTTGTTTACAAAACAGAAGCTTTTCACATGCAACTGATAGTATACATCCCAATTCAATGTCACAGCTTAAAGATCTTCACATTAAACGATTCATTACTTAAGAAATGGAATATTTTATAGTGCTTTAGGATTGCCCATCTAAAATATCAATTCTTTCTTCCTACTGAAACTGCATCTATCATTCAAATTTTAGTTAAAATTTTGTTTCTAATGAAATCTTCCATGATTATACTACCTGAAACTATTCTATTTTACCTGAACTCAATTAACTTTACTTGATCACAATGCTAATTTAAAAGATTATATTTATTTACAAATGTTGTTACTGTCTAGATTCTAAGCTCACCAAGGGCAGAAGAACATATTTAAATAAATATAATTATTACCTTTGCCCTCTTCCTTCCTTTCAAGCTTGCTTATATTATGTTTTGGGATGGGGGCCACTTTTATTCTTTTTGTACTTCTGTACAAAGGAGGAGACTTTAATTAAATGTTCACTCTCCTCTTTTTTCCCTCCTTCTGTTCATCTATACATCTACCACAAAAATGTATCATGTCTATCATTTACTCTTCTGAGCTAAGCTACCACATTTTATTCCACAATAAAACAAAATCCTACAGGCAATGACATTAAAAGACCAATGACATTGGGAAAGTCTGCTGTCAGAGACCTCTCCAAAGTACTGAAGAGCAGCTATGTCAGTCTGGAGACTAAGGTGTGCCTGATCCAAGATATAGTCTTTGTGATTACTTGCTATGCTCAGAAAGCTGGACAAGGACTAGGGATGATAGGAGGAGAATTGATGCCTTTGAACTGTGGTGCTGGAGAAGAGTGTTGAATACACCATGAACTGCTGGGAGATAAATAGGTTTGTCCTAGAGAGGGTTAAGTCAGCCTGCTTCTTGGAGGCAAGGATTCTGAAGCTTTGTCTGACATATTTTGGACATGTTGCGAAGAGGGACCAGTCTTTGGAGAGGGAAGTCATGCTTGGGAGGGTGGGCGGACAGTGCAAGAGAGAAAGACTCTTGATGAGATGGATTGATTCAGTGGCTGGAGTAATGGGAGTAGGTGTGTCAGAGACAATATTGGCAGGAGTTAGAACAGGGTTTAGAGCTGTTGTACATAGGGTCACTGTGAGTCCCAGGCAACTTGACAATGCCGTAACAAGAACAACTTAAATAAACTAGATTTTGAGGTAATCATCCAGGGAGGATTAAGATCACTGAATAAAATCTCTTTATCTTGCATAATCATTTTATTAAGCCAAATTGTGTATTTAGCTTTTTACCAGCTATCAGGGAGAATCATAGACTTGCTAGTATCTTAGTTTCTTAGTACTGCTGGACCAAATACCTCAAGTGGGTGATTTTAGTGAACAGAGATTATTTTTATCTAATTTTGTTGTTATTTTGAATCTTCAGATTCAACTCTAATTCAGTTCACAGTTTTAGGAAGCATCAGTTCTAGGGGATGGCTATCTCTGCTCTGGGCTAAGGACCTTGTCTCTTTTTCAGCTTTTGTTTCTCTGTGATCTTCATGTAGTATGGCATTTGTCTTCCCCCACCTGTGCTTGCTTTAGGCTGTGTCTGAACTTCCCTTTTATGTATCAAAGGTGGCTGGCTTAAGGCACACCCTACACTAACACAGTCTCATTACCATAACAAAGAAGACTCTATTCTCAGGTGGGAATATCCACAGAACAGCAGTAAAGATTCCAACAATATTTCAGGAGGACACATTTAAATTGTAACACCCAGTTATTTGTAAAATATTAAGTCTTTACCTTAAGTTACTGATATCTCTGTACTTAACAACAACTGCAGGAAATCTTAAAGTCAAGGTTCTGCAAGTGACACGTTTTATCCCCAAAGTATATTCAAAACTGTTAAAATCCTAGACTTAATAGGTATTCTTAACAATTTCCATAGATTTATTTTAAAATTACAATGATATCAGAAAATAGCCCACTCTGAGTTAGTGTTTTGGAGACATCTTTATATGAAGAATTTATATCCATTGAATTTTCCTTAAAAGATGGGTTAAATAATGTATACTGCATTGAAACAGATGAGGGAGAAAACTGTTTAAAACGGATATGTGATTAGATATTACTGTCATGACAGGAGTCCAGAACGAAGGCTCCGTAGTGGAGTGGACCTGGGAAGAGGGATTATAAAACAATGAAATAATTTTTCTTTTACTTTTTAAAGAGAAGAGGGGGGCGGGGGTCAGGGAGAAAAGTGGAACAATGAATGGATGGAAATCCAAAGTCTCTGTAACTCTTCATTAAAATTAATTTTTAAAAATGGTGGATTTGGTTTCATTTTATGCTCTTAGTTCTGTTTTCTAGAGACCATACAGAGAGAGCTACCATGTTTGCAGAAAAATACCCTTTCATTCATTGAATTCAAATCCCTGCACAACAATCTTTTCTAAAAATGTAAGAGCATGCATCTTCCCTTCATGTTTCCCACATCTTTGAATTCTTGTATTACCATACACATCACATTGTGCTATAATTTTTAAAACACATGCTACTTTTTACAAAATTTTCTACTTTTATTTACAAAGTTTGAATACCCCCACATACAGAATTGTGCAACCCTTTGATTAACACCCGTTTTTCCCTCCCCCACTAATCCTCATCTCTCCGCTTCCACTCTCCGCACCCCCACTTGGATCCTCATACTCATTCTACAATAATGGTTTTATACAGTATTTGTTCTTGTGGGACTGGGCTAGTTCACTCAGTATGTTGTTGTTGTTGTTGTTATGTG
>NW_006400082.1:583430-594031 GCF_000299155.1 Elephantulus edwardii | reverse complement strand
CCATCCACTTCTACCCCCTCCCTTCACATCTATCTCCCTTTCACCAGCCCTCCATCTAATAACTTATATATGAAGCTTTCCATGGCTTCTGTGATTTCAAACACATCAGCTGATGGTAGTTCCTTATGTTGGGATCAGTGTCTGTGAAGTTTAGTCGTAATGTTTCCCGATCAAAGGTGATGCATCCTGTAGAACTGGTGTGTAGATAGGCTTTTCTTGGCCCTCGGGCCAGAATGGATGTCCCGGGCTTTTGGCGTCTTCGATTACCTGGGAAGATGGGGTGGGTCTGCGGGGTCTGATGGCTGTCCTCTGAGGTGCCCAACGCTCTCCAATCCCTCCCAACGTAGGTAGTGATTTACAAAATCACTGGGGCTGCATGCTGTGCAGTATTCCATCATGTGAATGTACCATAATTTCCCAATCCATCCATTTGTGGTTGGACATCTGGGCTGTTTACATGTTCTTGTGATAATGTATAATGCTGCTTTCTGTTTGAGCCTCAGTTCTCATTCTTTCTGGGAATAGCTGTGGAATACCTGGATCATATGGAATATCTGTGTTCAGCTTTTTGAAGAAGAGTCCAACTGCCTTCCAGAGTGGCTGCAACATTAGTGAATGGGTCTCTTCACACCTTTTCTTTTTCTTTTTTCTTTCTACCCCCTTTTCACATCTTTCTTTCACTCACTAGATTCCAACTTGATGGTAAAGATCATGACTGATGTATTTCCAAGCTTCTGTTATAATGTTGAAAATGAGAAAGTAAATTGAATTAACAAATGATGTTGTATTAATCTGCTAGAGTTGTTGAGCAGTAGTTAAAGTATTTCCCTACTAACTGGAATGTGAGTGGTTCAGTCCCACCTGCCAAATCTTCAGGAGAAAGATGCAACACAGTTATTTTCCAAAAAAGTTCACAGCTTCAGAACATCTATGGGGCAATCCTACTCTGTCCAATTTTTAATGTCTGATACAGAATTGATTCATGTGTTTGAATTTTGGTCATAACAAAGAACCGAAGAATGAGCAGCTTAAAACAGGAGAAACTTATTCAAACAGATTTGTTTCTTCTTAAACTATCCAGATGATGAAAAGGAGATAACATGTTTCAGACAGACAAGAATGAGAAAGAATTCAGAAACCTTGAGGACTAGAAAGGAAGTCAGTGAGATTCAAACAAAATGAGTAGAGGGGATGAAGGCATAATATTGGAGCGTGAACTTGGTACACCACCTGAAGGGCCACGAGGAAGAAGTTTCGAAAGTTTTTGTCACAGCTCCAAAGAAACTTTAAATCAAAACTGCAGGTTTCCACCCTTGGTGCCCTCAACCCCATCACTGAGGAATGTGTGCCTGGCACGGCACCCTCCCCTTTCCTCCAGTGTTTATTAAACTGGTGGACAAAAGGGGGGGACCTTCAAAAAAAGTTTGATCAAAACTTTTTAAAAAGGTGTTACATGATGCTAAACAGAATTCTGCAGAGTTTCTAGACTAAGAAGGAGTAGGAGGAAGGATCCGGTGATCCATTTCTGAAAACTCATCTAATAAAAACCCAATAGATCACAACCACACAATCCCACTGCATGGCACTAGACATAACCATTACTAAATAAAGAGTAGCTATTAACAATGTCCTAAATTACTTGGCTTTTCTCTTTTCTCAAGGAGATTACAATATAACCTTTTCTCTTTTCCTCAAGGAGATTACAATATAACCTCACTCAACGCCTTTGAGATGGAACTGACTGTTCTTTGGATTTCTGAGGTTGCAAATCACACAGGAGGAGATTGTCCATGTTTCCTCCACCCAGCCCCTGGTGGTTTTCATGAGAGCGACACGGTCTTTGAGTTAGCAGCGCAACTCCCTCTGGATTATGCACCTGAGAAATAAAACTCTATTGTAACAACCTCACTAAATGGCCTCACCTGTTGTGTACAGTTGAGCCAAAATTGACCTGTAACTGATTCTCTAATTGATTTTTCAGAGGCAGTAAATTCCACAGGAGGAGATTTCCCACCTTTCTCCCATGGAGCAGCTGGTGACTTCAAACTGTGTATCTTTGGGTTAGGAGAGCAATTCCTTACCACTAAGCCACCAGAGTTACCAATTATTTTCTGACCTTTGACAAAAAACTTCTTTTGGGTTTTGATCAAAACTACTTTTTAAATTTTGACAGCACCACATCTGAGGGCAGTAGTGATAAAATCGAAGAATTCTCATCTTATAGGCTTGCAAGAGGCAGGTTCAATTCTGAGTGAAAATGCTTCTGACTATTTGCAAGTAGAAGTTTGTGTGTTGTACAATGCAAGAATGACAATTACGCCACACAGCAATTTGACAAGTAAATATTACTATCAGACACAGCAATTTGACAAATAAATAAATATTACCTAACAAGAATGTCCTCTCTAAAGTGCTGAGGAACAATGATGTTAGTTTGAAGACTAAGGTGTGCCTGATTCAGGCCATGGTCTTTTCAATCACTTGCTATACATCTGAGAGCATAGTAATGTATAAGGATGACAGAGAAAGATTGGATGCCTTTGAATTGATATGGAGAAGAGTAATGAATATCCTGTGGACTGTCAAATGAACAAACAGATATGTCTTTAAAAAGTGCAGTCAGAATACTCCTTGGAGGCAAAGATAGTGAAGCTTCATCTCACATACTTTTGGCATATTGGTAGGAGAGGCTACTCTTTGGAAAGAGACATGATGCTTGGAAAAGTGAAGGATCAGTGAAGGAAGGGAAAGACTCTCATCAAGTGGATTGATCCAGTCACTGCGGCAAATGGCTCAAGTGTTTCAGAGATGATGAGGACCGCACAAGATAGGAGAGGTTTCAGATCTGTTGCTGTTCATAGGGTCATTATGAATTGGTTTTGACTCAATGGCATATAACAAGAAGATGAATGTCCTAAATTACTTAGCTAACAACAGTACTTTTTAAACTTTTTTCCTCAGACTTCAGTGCAATTTGGAATACCTGAGCTACATGAAGAATGATGTTCTTGTTGTTAAGTGCCTTAGAGTCATAGACGACTCATAGCAACCCTATGAACCAAAGACCAAAGCACTGTTCTTAGAGTTTCCGAAGGCAAGCCATTTCAAAAGTGGATGCTTCCATGAAGAAAAGAACACTAATTGTGTCTAATTAAACTGTGTGTATTTTGAAATTAGCATAAAATACCCACAAATGTTGCTGTTGTTGAGTACTGTTGACTCTGAATCACCTTTAGCTGACCCTCCAGCAACTTTCCAGAGGTAGTAAATCACTCAGGAGGAGATAGTCCGTTCTCCTCCTGCATCCACAATAGTTCATAAGTGTATTTGAACAATGATGAATAATTCAACATATTCCAATTCTTTGTTTTTGAAGTGATTCGGATGTGGGTTTTTTCTAATTCTCCTTGAGTTTTCCATGACACTACAGTGATGCTGGTGAATGTTTCATGAGACCCTGGCTGTCATTTTACAGAAGGAAAAACAAATAGAAAGACCTCAGAGTAATTGTCTATATGTTCTGAGCAGGGATCAGTAGCCTTTCTGTAAATTTATTTTCTTTGTCTTGCCGATATCATATTTAAAACAGTAGGGAATATTGCTTTTTTGTAACACGACAGAATGATGACTTGATATCTCATTCAATACTAAGTTCCATCAAAATGGCAAGACTCAAATTCATGTCATGTTTTAGACATGTCTCTCAAAGTGTATTTAATGGATAAATCCTTTCATAAATTTATTATAAAAATTAGACATGATAATAGATTTGATTAATTATCCATTAGGTCTATTGTGTTTCTTTGTACTGTAAAGCAACAATCATGTAAATAAGTAAGAAAGATGAGTTTATCTTGTTTTCCTTTAAGCTATCATCCTCATGTAGTAAGTGCTATTATTATAAATGTGTTTTTACTGTTTAAGAAAGGAAAAGAAGGGGTGTTTGGGGGAGATGAGGTACAGCAAGGTAGAAAAGAAGAAATCTGAAACTTTATAGGATTAGTAAGTCAGTTGAAATATGTTTTTTAGAAGAGAATATTATTAATTTGAAATTCTTATTCATTTGATAATTGGCAAACACAGTGAGTCGAATGACAACTGTTGTTCCATTGATATAGTCAATTCCCACTCATAAGGCATAGCTCTATCATTGGAGAGAGCATAAAACCGCCCCAAACAGGTTTCAATCTTTCTGAAAACTCACTGCCATGTCTTTCTTATACAGCGTATCTGATGGACTCAAGCCTTCCATCAGGCAGACAAATGCTTAACATTTAACAACTACATCTCCAGGACTCATTTTAACAGTGATATATTGTTGATTGCCTTCAAATCGAGCACGGCTTATAGCTACTCTATGAACAAAAGGCCTGAAGCCTTTTTTAAACTATCCTCATTTATCAAAGTTCATAGAGTTTCCAGAGAGGCATATTGTTTAGGAAGTGGATGCTACTCCTGCTTCCAAAGAGTGACATAGAAGTGAACAAAACAAAATTGCTTGCCTCGGAAATGTACACACTTGCAAGTGGACGTTGCAAGTGGACCTGAACGCCATAAGGCCAACTGGTTGGTCATCATTGTCAGATCCTGCAGCCTGAATAGTCTGCCTGTAGGAAAGGCCTACGTCTCTAAAGATGTAAGTACCAATGGAATGGCATAATGAAAGCAAGTCACGGGCCAAATTCCACACATGTCCAGACCTTCATTATTAAGGAGAAGCTGAAGCAGTGTTACAACTTTTTTCTGCAAGTTTGGCGGAGTTCCCACTCTTTTCGTTTAGTCAGTCCAACAAGGATTTTGTGTGAAAGAAAAAAAAAAAGCAACAATATTCTGACAGCAGGATCAGCTAACCTTCTAGTGATCTTCAAACAGTTTTCCTTGCATAACCACTGAAAGATCTGGAAAAGCTTTGTACTTCCTCACACATTCCTGTTGAAAATGAAAATTTTATCACAAGTTTAATAGCTGCACAGATGTACTTTCCAATATAGTATGTATTGTGGTATACTTGCCTCAATCATATTTTTGTTATAGCTTTGGAATTGAAAATTCTTCCCAAAAATTCACATAAAATTATTATCACATCATTTGACAAATTAAGTCAGTCCTTAATGCCAAAACCATCTGCTAAAGCAGACTTAATTTCTGTTAGAAAAAAAAAATGTACTTTTTCATATTTTATTACTATTGTTTCGGATAAACATACCCCTCTTTTAACCATTTCTCTTTTGCTTTTCATGCTAAGGTATGTAGATAACAGGACTTCAAACAGATTTGTTTTGGTTCGACCTTCTACTGAGAAGATGAATTTCTATTCCAGATATACTGAATCTGAATACCGGATTCTAAAAAGATACCCAGGTATTAAGCAGTTCTTATGAAAATATAGATTCTGATTCAGCATAATTGGAGTAAAAACTGTAAGTTCTCAGCTATGGGTCAAGTTGGAGTGAGTAGACTGAAAGCCCTAGGAAGTAGGAAGATGTATAAACTCTGTAATCTTGCCTGAGGTTGCTTACCAAGAAGAAATATGGCACTGCTCCTTTAATGAACTCTGATGACCTCACACACGGGGAATTGTGCTGCTTACCCAAAGGCTGGTTAACCTCTCTGGTGGTTTCAGCAGCTCCCAGGGACAAATATGGACAACCGCCTTCTATGTAATTTTCAGCGTCCTGAAAACTCACAAGAGGGTTAGCTGAGTCAGTTCCAACGCAATCAGTTCCAACTCAATCAATGGAAGTAGGTGAGTTGCCCATGTAATATGTCTTTTTAAACATTTTGTGCTTTCTTTTCAGAGGACTTTTAGAAGAAACTCATTATCATGTCATCCTTTTTTATTTGATAAGCAGGAGTAGCATCCACTTCCTAAACAACATGCCTCTGGAAACTATAATATTTGATAAATGTCGATAGTTATAAAAAGGCTTCAGGCCTTTTGTTTATAGGGTCACTATGGGTTGTGCTCGACTCGATGATGATAAACAACAACTGCAGAAAATGTTACCTTTCTTCTCACACCTACTGCAGCAATGGGCTTGAGTATGTCAGAGATGATGAGGATTTCAAAGGATAGGACAAGGTTCAGATCCATTTTTCATAGGGTATGTTTAGGTCAGAGTTAACTCTATGGCATCTAAAAACAACATCTCCCATATTTCAGAGCAATGCACCATAGACAGGATGAAGTGAGAGGCTAGGAATTGTGAAAGGAAGATTAGGGAAGGCAGAAGTGTGATGTGGAGTAGGGAAGCAG
This sequence comes from Elephantulus edwardii, assembly GCF_000299155.1. Lineage (NCBI taxonomy): Eukaryota > Metazoa > Chordata > Mammalia > Macroscelidea > Macroscelididae > Elephantulus > Elephantulus edwardii. The sequence goes on along the minus strand of NW_006400082.1, from coordinate 587,775 downwards.
ATTCAAGCTAAAGGAAATGGAATCTATGCAAGGTAAGAAAGAATCTGAAACAGGATACCACTGTAAGCCTCGCTCCTCACATGCTCCCTAAAAACATCTTATAGACTTAAGGATATGTATCTTTCCGATTTAAAGACCTATTGTCATTATCTTGGTTATAAATAATAACCGTCACCTTCATAAATGACAACATAGGGGAAATGCACTTCAGAAGGAAAAAAACACAAGAGAAAGAAGATTGATCTCTCTCTCTTTGTGTATATATATATTTGAAGTGCTAAAGTGCAAGGATATCACTTTAAAGACTAACATCTGCCTCACTCAAATGATGACATTTTTAATGATTGTTGGTAAAAGTTGGACAATAAATAAATGAATAAGAGAGACATAAGAAGAATTGATTGGTATATTTGGATTGTGGTGTTGGTGAAGAATATTGAACATATCAATATATTACAGACTGTCAAAAATGAAATAAATCTAACTTGGGAGAAGGATAGTCAGAGTGATTCTTAGAAACAAGGATGGTGAGACCTCATCTCATGTACTGCAGACACGCTGTAAGGAGGGGTCCATCTCCAGAGAACTACATCATGGTTCTTATTGTAGAGGAGCAGAGGAGCAGAGGAAGTAGCTCAACAAGATGGACTGATGCAGTGATTGCAACAATGGATTGAAGCAATGCAAACATGATGAGGATGGTGCAAGATACGGCGATGCTTTGTTGTCATCCATAGAATCATCGGAGCCAACTCTACAGTGCCTAACAATAACGACCATATTTGACAATGAAACCGAGATGCTCTGTAGGATTTTACACATTGGCACTGACAGTTGCATTCACAGTCTCTACCTTCATCCTGCTTGTTTCAATCCTTTCACTTGTGCAGTAGAGCCATCCTTTTCTTTTTCTCCAGTTCTTTGCTTTTTGAGAAAGCACTTTTCCATTCTCTTCATTCTTAATTTCCTTTTTTCTTCTACTTTATTCTAATTAACATATACACATGCTGCTACTTCTCATATCTTAAAACCAATCTCTTAGATCCATTTTCCCCTCAGCAACTATGTTACGTAGATGTTCCTCTTTGCAGCACAATGCTTTGTTTATTCTTTATCTTACACAAGTAGTAATTTTTACACTTGTTTCTACAATTATATGGCTCTTGTCTCAAAATTCTAATTACCTCTTCAGTGATAGGTCTAAGGGAATATTCTAAGTTCTCATAACACTTGACATTATACTCACAATCATTGCTGTCAAATTGAAAGTAACTCATAGCTGAGCCTCCAGTGGGTTTCAAACAGGAGGAGATTGCTCATCTTTCTTCCTCAGAACCAGGGAATTTGAGGCCCCTACCCGCCTTTTGTTTGGTGTGGCAGCACAATGCCTTACCCATTAAACCACCAGAGTTCTCTTGTTCTCTAGAGTCCATAAAACTTCTCCTGGCATCAAGATTGGAGAAGATTCATCAACAACCTGTATTATGCAGATGAAACAATCCTGCTTGCTGAAACTGAGGAGGACCTGAAGTGCTTGCTGCAGAAGGTCAAGGACTGCCGCCTCCAACATGGATTGTTACTCAACATCAAGGGGAAAAAAAAGATTCTCACCACTAGGCCATTTGGCAGCATCATTACGGATTATGAAGAGAATGAGATTCTTAACAGCATTAGTTTGCTTGGGTCCACAATTAATACTCTTGGTACTAGCAACCAGGAAGTCAAGAGACAAATTGCATTGAGAAAGTCAGCTGTCAGGGAACTTTCCATAGTACAGAAGAGCAATGATGTCAGTCTGGAGACTAAGGTGCGCCTGATCTAGGCCATAGTCTTCATAATTGCTTGCTATGCATCAGAGAGCTGGACAGTGACTAGGGATGATAGAAGGAGAGTTGATGCCTTTGAGCTGTGGTGCTGGAGGAGAGTGATGAATATACTATGTACTTCTAGGAGAACAATTAAGTTTGTACTAGAGAGGGTAAAACCAGGCTGCTCCTTGGAGGAACTAGTCCTTGGAGAGGGACATTATGTTTGGGAGGGTGGAGGGACACTGCAAGAGAGGAAGACCCTCAATGAGATGGATCAATTTAGTAACTGGGGTAATAGGGGTAGGTGTGTCAAAGACAACAAGGTTTGCACAGGATAGAGCAGGGTTTAGGGCTGTTGTTGTATGTAGGGTTGTTATGAGTCACAAGAGACTCAATTGCACATTACAAGAACAATCTTGTTGTTAGGGAGTTCTGGTGTCCTAGTGGCAAGAAGCTCTACATCAATCCCAAAGGCACATGGTTCAAATCCACCAGCTGGAGAAGGATGGGCAATCTCTTCCAGTGTGATTAACTGTCTCTGAAAACCTGTCAGAGGGTCAGATATGGGTCACATTCGACTCGACAGTACAACAATAATAATAATAATCCTGTTATTAGGGAGCTCTGATGTCCTAGTGGTAAGAAGATGTACTGCAATCCTGAAGGCACACAGTTCAAATCTACCAGCAGCTCCACAGGAGAAGAATAGGCAATCTCCTCCTATGTGGTTAACTGCCTCTGAAAACCTGCTGGAGGGTCAGCTATGGGTAGGTTCTGACTTGATGGCACACACAACAACAATGTCCTGTTGGTATTATTAGGTGCTGTTGAGTTACGAACAATGGATCTGAACCCTGTCCTATCCTGTGCCATCCTCAGCATCTCTGACACACTTGAACACCTTACTACAGTCATTGTTTCGATTTATCTTGTTTAGAATCTTCTCCTCTTTTGCCTACTCTCCAACTTTCCAAGTATGATGTCCCTCTCCAAGGAATAACAGCCCTTATCAATATGTCCAAAGTATGAAAGATGAAGTTTAAGAAGAATTCTGGCTGCACATTTCCCAAGATATATCTATTTGTTCATTTGGAAGTTCTTCATTACCACAGTTCAAAGGTATCACTCCTTCTTCTTTCGCCCTTATTCATTGTCCAGCTCTCAGAGACATGGCAAGTTATTGAAAGACCATGGCATGGATCAGGCATGTATTAGTCTTCAACCTAACATCATTGCTCCTCACTACTTTGGAAAGGTCTCTGACAGCAGACTTTCCCAATGCTATACATTTCCTGGTCTCCTGACTTCTGGTAGAAAAGACATTGATTGTGGAAACAAGTAAAATGAAGTTGTTGACAATTTCAATCTTTTCTTCAATCTATCTTGATGCTGCTTATCAAGTCTACTGATGAAAAGTTTTGTCTCAATGTTGTGATATAATCCATGTTTTAAGGCTGTAGTCTTTGATTTTGTACAGCAAGCATTTCAAGTCCTCTTCACTTTCAGCATGTAAGGTTGTGCTATCTGCATAATGCAGGTTTTGATGAGTCTTCCTCTGATCCTGATCTCGTATCCTAGAGCCTCTGAACACCTGCTAGAGAGTCAGTCCAACTCAACAGCCCATAAAAACAACAAAATCCTAGATCCAAGTTACAATTTTCAGTTTTCATATCACTTGACTGATATCTTACAATCCTATTTAAAATAATTATTCTTTTCCACTTTCTTGATATATTTTCTTCCTTTGTATTCCATACTTTCTTGTTATTCTAAACTTGGGTGTTCCTTTTAAGTTCCTTTTCTCCTAAACTTGTGTGTTCAAGGAAGAAGCTCTTGGTAGTCTTCTCCTCTAGATCTCTACTTGGTAAATGTTGTTGTTGTTGTTGTTATGTGCCGTCGAGTCATTTGCGACTCATAGCGACCCTATGTACAACAGCCCTAAACCCTGCTCTTTCCTGTGCCAATAGCATGGCCTCTGTATTGGGCGCAGCTTAGTCTCCAGAGAGACACCGTTGCTCTTGAATACTTTTAGAGAGGTTCCTAACAGCAGACATTCCCGTCACAATACGTTTTTTGATTTCCTGGCTGCTGGTGCCAAGAGCGTTGACCGTGGAGGCAAGCAAACTGAAGCTGTGAACAATATCAATCTCTTCGCCATCCATCCTGATGCTACCAATTGGACAGTGGTGAGAATCTTTGCTGTCTTGACATTGAGCCTCAGTCCATACTGAAGGCTGCAGTCCTTGACCCTCTGCAGCAAGTGCATGAGGTCTTCCTCAGTTTTGGCAAGCAGGGTTGTGTCATCTGCATAACACAGATTGTGAAAAGATCTTCCACCAATCCCGATGCCACACTTCTCCTCATAGAGCCCAGCCTCCCAGATAATCTGCTTTGCATTCAGGTTGAAATGGTATGGAGATAGGACACATCCCTGGCATACAACCTTACCAATTTTGAACCATGCACTGTTACCCTGCTCTGTTCTAATGACTGCCTCTTAGTCCAAGTACAGGTTTTGCATTAGAACAATTAAATGA
>NW_006400082.1:581030-582285 GCF_000299155.1 Elephantulus edwardii | reverse complement strand
TGAACTTGCATATGAGTAGTTGGTGGTCTGTTCCATAATCAGCTCCTGGCCTAGTTTTCAGAGCTGATATTGAGCTTCTCCAGTGGTTTTTTCAGCAGATGTAATCGATTTGATTCCTGTGCATACCATCAGGTGAAATCCATGTGTATAACCTGCTTTTATGTTTCTTATAAAACGTATTTGCAATGAATAAGTCATTGATTGTACAAAATTCAATCATTCTATCTCCAGCTTCATTTCTGTCACCAAGCCCATATTTTCCAACTACTGATTCTTCTCTGTTCCCAACTTTTGTGTTCCAGTCACCCATTATTATCTTGATTGCTTATCATGTATAAAATCAAAATGTCCAAATATATAACCCTATTTTAGACCACTCTCCCAACTTCCAGATTTGCTTAAATGGTTGTTTTTTCAACATCCACATTTTCCTTTGACTCGCTAATTGACACCTCAAATTTAAACACACAATTAACTTAAAATATTTCCCTAGAAACTGACTTCACTTTAAGCTTTCTACATCTTAATTGATGGAGAATAAAGATTCCCCCGCCTCAAATTATTAAGAATACAAAGCATCTGGATGAAAATCTTTTTTGTTTGCTTTGAAAATACTCTCCAGCTAAAATGCTACCATTATTCATTTCTTCCACTGACAGACTCTCATCCCAAGCTCTCTTAATCACTTGCTTAGGTTAGTGCTATAGCCTTCTATTGGTCTGATTTCCTTTAGTCTTGATTTCTTACCTTCAATTCTGAATATAATGACTAGAGTTTTCTCTTTAAAACATAAAATTATATGTTTTCCAATTTCTTAGAAACATGTGTGGCCAGCCAATTTTATTTGAATAAAAGTAACACTTTTATAATGGATTAATACTCAATGCCATATGACCTTAACTACAATGACATTCTCTCTTTTGGCCACTTTGATTCAATTACTTTGACATCTACCCTTTTTTTCCCCTTGGCTCAGGGTCTTTGCACATGTTGGACACTTGTGCCTAGTAAACTCTTTGCCCAAATGTCCTTTTAAGTCTTTGCCTAAATCTTATCTTATTAATCAGGCTTATCCAGATCATCATATTTAAATTTAGGAACAGTCATATAATCAGGCCTATCTAGATCACCTTGTTTAAATTTAAGACCAGGCCTATAAAGTTAGAACCAGTCCTATAATTTAAATTTAAGACTAATAATTTTTTTTTTTTTACTTTTACTGGAACCAAGAGGCAGTAGTTAGAACAGAGCAGGG
>NW_006400082.1:569522-580205 GCF_000299155.1 Elephantulus edwardii | reverse complement strand
GCAGGAGGGGAAGACCCTCTATGAGATGGATTGATTCGGTGACTGGGGTAATCGGGATGGGTGTGTCAGAGGTGGTGCGGTTGGTGCAGGATAGAGCAGGGTTTAGGGCTGTTGTGCATAGGGTCGCTATGAGTCGGAAACGACTCGGCCACACATAACAACAACAACAACAGTAATTTTTTAGGTACTTTGATAAATGTCAATAGTTATAGAAAGGCTTTAGGTCTTTTGTTTATAGGGTTGCTATGAGTTGTGCTGAACTTGGAGGTAATCAGCAACTACAATATGACTTCATATAATTTTAGGACCCATTTCACTCATCTACCATCTCCTTGTTTTATCTTAGTAAAAACTTTCTAATATGATTTGTAATTTAACTATTTTATTTGGAATTAATTACTTGCTTCTTTATGACAGATTACAAAATCTAAGAGGGCAGAGAACTAGGTATATTTTGTTCAATCATATATTGTACCAACATAGAAAAGTACCTGGAAAATAGAAGATAAAAATAAAATAGACATTAACATTGGATAGAAGTCAAGTGATAAAAAAAACAAACCAAAAAACCCCACTAACTTGAAATGATGGTACGTTCACACAATGGACTACTATGCAGTATGCAGGAACAATGATTTTTTAAATTACTATCTAACATTGGAGGGACTGGTGAGCATTATGCTAAGTGAAGTAATTCAGTCTCTTAAAGATAATTCAGTATAAGATCATTATTGTATGAGAACCCAAGGAGCGGAGTGGGTGGAGGCTTAATCATAGAGTCACACAATTTGATTGGTGAAGGGAGGGTGGTTAAAGGAAATGGAAAGATTCAGCATGAAAAATAATGAATGCAAACTTTGTAAGTAAACCATTATAAAGTTTAAAAAAGAAGTATGTAAGAAGCAATGCTGACATGGAGTATTTTTACATAGGCTGGTGAAGGAACAGGAAATGATGATAAAAACAAAACAAAGAAAATTAATCTGTGCTGATAGTGTTAGAATTATGAAGTTCTTGGAAGGAGAGAATTTCTGGGAATCTAAGACACCAAGCTTACAATAAACTGAGATGTTAAGAATTAGAAAGTGACAAATAACTTTAGGCTTTGAAGAAGGCATTGCAAACCTTCCAGAGATCTTAAGTCAATGGCACATCCCAAGTGCTCAAGAAAATTGTACGTTCTATAAACGTTCTGGAAACTAAAACACTTGGAAAGAAAATTATTTCAAGTTGGTCCTTTATCTAATTTTTCTACTTTATAAAATGGGGATATTCATGGTTTCGTATGGCTGCCAGGCTGTATCAAGTTTAAAAGGAAATAGCATAATGTGTTGGTTTTCCCCAGGGTAAGACTCACTACTTCTGTGGAGCTAATCATGTTTACTCAGAGATTCCTAATGAGGTAGGATAGACCTCCCAATGCAGTTTTTAAGGCTATAAATCCTTACAGTTGTATTCTGTCTTATTGAGATACTCTCCTATAAAGCATTTGGTAGGTTCATACCACTGGCCTTTAGGTTAACATCCCAACATTTAACCACCACACTACCATGGCTTCTTTTCCTCGAGTAAGTAAGGTCCTCTATAAATATGAGCTATTGTTATGATGGTTCAGCAAGTCTGCAAGAAGTCCAGCTGGCTATACCTGCATTGTTGGCATGGTTTCACTTTGACCTATCAAAAAATGTGACTGTCAGAGAAACATTTTCTGTATTGCCTTGTATTAGCTGATTTGTATTGTAGAGCACTCCAGTGATTATAAAGTTTAATATGGAAAAAAACAACAGTTGTTGTTACGGCTTGGATTTATTTTGGAAAGTCTGACAACTTTGAATTCATGGAAGAATTTTTTTTCTTCTTTTATTTTGTCACTATTTTTGTTTTTTTTTTTTTAATTTTGTTTATACAAATTTATGTACAAAATTCAAACACATTATTTTTCAGAACAGATTCTTAACTTGAAGAAAGATTTTGTTTGTTTTGATTTTTGTTAAAGAAAAGGGTCAACTTCTCTTTAGCTCCTTAGTGTTTGTACCTGAAGACCTGTTTCAAAATTGTTGTTGTTGTTGTTATGTGCCATAGAGTCATTTGTGACTCATAGCGACCATATGTACAAGAACTCTAAACGCTGTTCTATCCTGTGTCAACCTAGCCATCTCAAACACACTTATTCCCACCACTCCAGTCACAGAATCAATCCCTCTCATCAAAGGTCTTCCTCTCCTGCGCTGCCCCTCCACTCTGCAAAACATGATGTCCCTCTCCAAGAACCAGTCCCTCCTTGCAACATGCCCAAAGTATGTCAGACGAAGCTTCAGAATCCTTGACTCCAGGGAGCATTCATGCTTCACCTTCTCCTGGACAAACCTGTTTGTTCTCCTAGCAGTCCATGGTATATTCAACACTCTTCTCCAGCACCACAGCTCAAAGGCATCAATCCTCTTTCTATCAACCCTATTCACTGTCCAACTCTCCAATGCATAGCACGTAATTGTGAAGACTATAGCCCGGATCAGGCGCACCTTAGTCTCCAGCCTGACGTCATTGCTCTTCAGTAGTCTTGAGAGGTCCCTCACATCCGACTTTCCCAATGCAATTTGCCTCTTGATTTCCTGGCTGCTGTTACCAAGAGTGTTGATTGTAGAGCCAAGTAAACTAAAACTGTAAGTATCTCAATCTCTTCACCATCCATACTGATGCTGCCAATTGGCCCAGTGGTAAGAATCTTTGTTTTCTTGATGTTGAACTTCTATCCGTATAGGAGGCTTTGGTCCTTGACCTTCTGCAGTTAAGCTCTTCAGGTCCTCCTCAGTTTCAGCAAGCAGGGTTGTGTCATCTGCATAATGCAGGTTGTTGATGACTCTTCCACCAATCCTGATGCTACATTCCTCCTCATACAGCCCAGCGTCTCAGATGATCTGTTCTGCATACAATTTGAAAAGGTATGGAGACAAAATGCATCCCTGACGGACCCCTTTCTTGATTTTGAACCATCCAGTGTCTCCCTGCTCTGTTCCTGACAACTGTCTTTTGGTCCAAGTATAGGTTTTGCATTAGCTCGATCAAATGTTCTGGGATTCCCATTCTTCTCAGAGTCAGCCACAGCTTGTTGTGATCCACACAGTCAAAAGCCTTTGCATAGTCAATGAAGCACAGATAGACATTCTTCTGGTATTCTCTGCTTTCTGCCAAGATCCATCTAACATTAGCTATAATATCCCTAGTACCACGACCTCTTCTAAATCCAGCCTGTACATCTGGCAGTTCTCTACTGACATATTGTTCCAAACATTTTTGGATAATTTTCAGCAGAATCTTGCTTGCATGTGATATTAATGATATTGTTCAATAATTTCCACACTCTGTTGGGTCACCTTTCTTTGGAATGGGAACAAATATTGATCTTTTCCAGTCAGTGGGCCAGCTGGCTGTTCTCCAGATTTCTTGGCACAACTTAGTGAGCACATCCAGCGCAGTGTCTGTCTGTTGAAATAAGTCAATTGTTATGCCGTCAACTCCTGGAGGCTTGTTTTTTGCCAATTCCTTCAGAGCTCTGGCTCATATGTCATTTCATAAAATTCTTGTGTCAGCCAATTCCTTCTGATACAGTGACTCTGTGTATTCCTTCCATCTTCTCTTGATACTTCCTGGATCATTTAACATTCTACCCAAAGTATCCTTAAGTATTGCCACCTGTGGCTTGAATTTGTTTTCGGCTCCTTCAGCTTAAGAAACGCTGAGCGAATTCGGCCCTTTTGATTTTCTGACTCCAGCTCTCTGCACATTTAATTATAGTATCTTGCTTTGTTGTCCCGGGCTGCCTTTTGAAATTTTCTGTTTAGCTCTTTGATTTCTTGGTTTCTTCCTTTAGCTTTGGCTTCTCGGCGCTCTAATGCAATATTCAGAGTCTCATCTGACATCCGTCTTGGTCTTTTCTTCTTTTTCAGCTTTTGTAATGACCTTTTGCATTCTTCTTGGACGATTTTCTTGATATCTTCCCAGAGCTCATTTGGCCTACTCTCATTGGTGCTCAAGGCCTCAAACCTGTTCCTGAGATGGTTTTGAAATTCGAGTGGGATAGACTTAAGATCAAATTTTGGTTCCTGTGGACTTGATTTAATTTTCCTCATTTGAGTAGTTGGTGGTCTGTCCCACAATCAGCACCTGGCCTGGTTTTCACTGCTGATGTTGAGCTTCTCCACCGAGTCTTTCCACTAAATTCTATACTTTTGAGAAGACTTAGATATTACGAAAATTTAAATACATACTATTGTAATGTCTTTAAATGCTTTTACTACCTGATTGTAGGAGTTCAACCCCATAAGCTGTTCTAGGTGTAAAAATATTTGGTGATCTGATCTCATATAGACTATAACCTATGGAACTCTATGAGACATTTTTAATCTGCCTTGTACGTCACTTTGAGCCACAGTCAACTTCATAACACGCAACAATAACATCTTACCAAGTGGAAGTAAAACTGCTACTGTTGTTAATTACCATCCTCTTGCTCCACAGCACCCTTACTTGGTACAATAGAACAAACTTCTGCTTGGTCCTGTGCCATCCTCATGGTCATTGATATGTGTTATGATTGCATCAATCCATCTTTTCAAGGGAGGAAAAATAATCAGTAGAAATCTTTTCAGCACAAGAACTTAAATATTTTTAAAGAATTTTTCCTAAGCATTTATCTCTTGAATAAATTTTTTAAAAGCTCTACTACGTATAAAATGGGGAGGTCTGGTAGCTTAGTGGTAAGGACCTATGCTGGCATTCCAAAGGCACACAGTTTGAATCCATCAATTTCTCCTGGAAGAAGCTTAGGCAATCTCCTCCTGTGTGACTTACTGCCTCTGCAAACCCACTGCAGGGTCAGTTATTAGTTGCTCCTGACTCAATGGTATACAACTGCAATGTGTGAGATATTAGTGTCCTGGGCACTTAAGAAAGTGTAAGATACTGTCTTTCTCTTGGGAATTTTAATACACTAATACTGACCCAAAAAAAAAAGTCAGAGAACAGCATATGTTGTTGTTAAGTGCCATTAAGTCAGAAATGACTGCTAACAACCCTATGAACAATAGATCTGAAATTTGTCCTATCTGGTGCCATCCTAATTATTCTTGGCACATTTGAGTCCAGTTGTAGACAGTGTATCAATCTATCTCATCGAGGGTCTGTCTTTCTTGCTGATCCTCCATCTTTCTAAGCATGGTGTCCTACTCCAGAGAACAGTCTCTACTAACAACATGTAGAAAATATGGGAGATTAGGCATCATCATTTTTGCCACTGGTTACACTTTCTTCATATCTGTTTATTGTTTTAACAATCCATGGAATATTTTGTACTCTTCTCCAATATCACAACTGAAAGACATCAAGTCTTCTCCTGTCATCCTTGTTCGTTGTCCAACTCTCATATGTACAGCAGGTGACTGGAAAGACTATGGCTTGAATCAGGTGCACCTTAGTTTTCAAATTGACATCATTGCTCTTCAGGACTTTGGAGAGGTCCCTGACAGCAGACTTTCTCAAAACTATACATCTCCCAATCTCCTGATTGTTGGTAAAGGATGTTGATTGTGGATCCAAGCAAAATTAAATCATTGACAATGTCAACCTTTTCTCCATCTATCATGATTTTGCCTATTGCCCCAGTGGTGACGATTTTTGTTTTCTTGATTTTGAGTTGTAATACTGAAGTGATTCAGGTCTTCCTCACTTTCAGCAAGAAAGAATGTGTCATCTGCATAGCACAGGTTGTTGATGAGCCTTCCTGCAATCCTGATGCCATGTTCTTCTTCACAAAATCTAGCTTTTTGAATGATTTGATCAGCATGCAGTTTGAAGAGGTATATAGAGAGAGTACAGCCCTGATACACCCCTTTCCCAGTTGTAAGCCATGCAAGGTTCTATGGGAAGCCAATACTAAATATTTATAATAAACCAAATGCTATTTCAGGATGGAATTCACCTTGAGGCACTAAGGCAATCCTTAAGGGTTAAAAACCTTAAGGGCAAAACCAGATTCTTCCATTTGCTAACCCCTCCCTCCTGAGTCAAGGGGAAGGTTTTTCAATAGAAAGAGCTTGGTTTCATTTGCATTGAATTCCCTTTGTGAGTTACTTCCTGATAATTTTCAATAAAGATACAGGGAAGCTCAGGCTGGCTTCAGTGGAGAACAACTGGCCCTTATCTTTTATGCTCTCTGTTTCATCTCATTGCTGGTTGTCTGTCTCATTATTAATAATTATAAAAATACTTTACCCTTGGTCTGCAACAGTGTTCCCTTGCTTCATGTGGACAACAGTTTCTTGGTCTAAGTATTAATTTCATATAAGCATAATTAAGTCTTCTGGAATTCCCATTCTTCTCAAGGCTAACCACAGTTTGTTGCACTCCACACAGCCAAATGCCTTAGTATAGCCACCCAAACACAAACATATTCTTCTGTTATTATCTGCCCTCAGCCAAGATCTATCTTACATAAGCATTGATATCCCTGGTTCCACAGTCACTTCTAAATACACCTTGAACTTCTGGCAGGTCTCTGTTAATATGCTATTCTAAACGTTTTTGGATGATCCTCAAAAATGTTTTGCTTGAATATGATGTTAATGCTACTTCAATAATTTTCACATTTTGTTGGACTGTGGAGAGTGTTCTGCCCATGAAATGCCCCTCAAAAGAATAATCCACACATATGTTAATGCAAAAAAGCACTTTGTTCCCAGAGGATATCCACATGTGGAGACTTTCTCCCTCAGTAGGAAGGTGGCAAGGGAAAAAGCCCTGAGTCCCCCTTCACAATTGTTTTTAAGACTTTCCTGGGTGCCACTGTCAAGGCAGGGAGATTGAGATAATTATTGGTGGGTCAGGGGCTCAGTCATGTGGGCCAGCTGTTGACGGGCTGGCTACTTTGCCCGCCTTTACTCTTTTTGTGTCACTAGGCACTAGTTAATTCTTTACTTTGCAAGGACAGATAAGACTTTACCAGGGGCATTCGTGTTTGCCTTAAGCTAAGAATTTTCATGGCCCGCTTCTGCTTCTGGTATTAATGGGGGTTTATAAAAAAAATGGGTTTTATGCTGTCCCCTCAGAGAGATGCTATGGGAAAAATCTTGAATGATCCAGGAAGCATCAAAAGAAGATAGAGGGAATACATGGAGTTACTGTACAGAAAATAGTTGGTCGACTGAAATATTTCAGGAAGTACTATATGCTAAAGAGCCAATTGTGATGAAGGAAGAAGTTCAAGCTACATTGAAGACATTGACCAAAAATAAATAAATAAATAAATAAAGCCCTAGGAATTGATGGGATAACAAATACAATGTTCCAAATAAAAGATGCAACCCATGCTCATCAGTCCATACCAGGAAATTTGGAAGACAGCTACCTGGCCAACTGTCTAGAAAAGATTCCTTCCTAATCCCAAGAACAGAGTAAAGGCTAGTAGAATAGTCAAGGAAGGTTTCATGGATGAGGAGTCTTTAAACTAGTGAATTTCAGCTTTGAAAGTAACCAAACTGAAACTATTGCATCAAATATAAAGAATTAGAAGCAGATATAAGCTAAATGATTTGTCCCAAATGAGATTTCAATTATAGGGAGTTGAAATTGACTAATAGAAAAGTTTTTAAGGCTTTTAAAAATATTATATAAGTGATAGGCTGAGAAGAATATTCTAAGGACTTCAAAAGGGTGAGAGAGATATTTATTAGCAAACAGCTTGAGCGAGGTGATACAAGTGAAAATAGAAAAGTCCTACATCACTTTCCTCTTTGATCTGATTGAAGTGGGGCACAGATCTATTGACAAACTCAGAGGAGCAGAGTTCAGATTTAATGTCATAGGTGCTATCGTTGTTGATCTCTGCTTTTTTATTATTTCATGGCTATTTAATGCTGGGTTTAACTGATTGACAAATGTGGTATTAATTAAATTGGTAATATCTGATAATTATCTTCCTCATCCTTTTGGATTCCTTAGAATATTCTTCTTAGATTATTTTTATTACCATTTTCTTAAATAACACAGAAAACTGTTACTCGTCACCTGAATTTTTTTCTAGGTATAGTACTTTCTGATTGACTTAGAAATCTACTAATTCTTATTTTTTTCTTCAGAATTCTAACTCATCAAATTATTCTAAGGAAATAGTTAAATTAGGACATTTCCCCCACTTTTAAAAAATAAAAAACTCTAAAGATTTAACTATAGAAAATTCATCAACAAATTTTATTTCTTTACTTGTTCTGAATTCTCATCTCTGTTTTAAAATCTCTATATGATTTCTAATCTTTGAAAAGTGGATAAGTGATTATTGTTTATCTTTGACTACCTACTAGCCCTACTTTTTCTTCAGACATTTTGTCTACCTGAATTATCTTTTATTTTCCTATTTCTTTCAAAATTCTATCAACATTTCTACTGTATCATGAGCACCCACTTTCTCTTGAACCATTGCAGACAATATCTGTACTCATATTGCTTTGAAGTCATTTACAACAATCATTCTGCACTGTAGTTGCTTGACTACTTCCATAGATAAGCTTTTATCAGTCACTCAGGTTCCAGCTTGGAAGCTTATTTACAGGATGTAGGGCTATCTTTCCCCCAGAAGCAAAAGGCTTTGAAAGACTGATTGGTTACATGATTAAGAAAAGTACCACATCTGTATTCCCTGACATTGTTCTCTTTTTGTAGGATAAAAGAAACTTCTGCTAGGATCTAACAATTGCAAAAAATGCAGAGACTATTTTATATTGTTGTTCTGTCATGCATATATTGAAGAGTTGTTGTTATGTGCCATAGAGTCAGAATGGACCCATAATTGACCCTACAGTGGGTTTTCAGAGACAGCAAATTGCAGGGGAGGAGATTGCCCATCTTTCTCCCACAGAGAAGCTGATCATTTCAAACTGTATGACTTCAGATTAGCAGTTCACACTAATAGATTTTAATAATTTTACAATGAATCATATTTTTTCTGACCATTAGCTTACAAAAGCCCTAATTGTTTTTTCAGTATTCATTCAGTTAAAAAAATAATTTTAAGAGATTTTTAAAACTTTCTGTTTTTAAACTGTGTTAAGCATTCAAACTACAGAAGGGAGGAAAGAAAACATTAAAAGAACGTGTGTTGACCCATGTTTACATCTTTGATTTTTCAGGGCCACCATTTAAAAGCAGGTTTCAGTATTGGCCTTGTTCTTAACAAATATTGCTACTCAAGACATAGAGAAAAGGAACCAAACATCCACTCACTGGAAATAATCTTTTCCATAAAAAAATAAAGTAAAAGCTTAAGGGTAAATTTATTCCTCATTTCAGGAACCAGAAATCTCGCTTCAAACATGCACAGTAGTTTCAAGCTCTACTGAGCCAGAGTTATCCCATTAATTATGAATGACATTATGTTTTAAACAAATACAAATTGTTTTGCCCTCACCTTTAGAATCTCCTGAAGCAAGTGCTTAATTCCCAGTGAGAATAATTTTGCACAGATCAAGTCCTTATGCCACTTAAATATTAATATAATTATAATTTTAATTTAATGCAATATAACTATAAATAAGGATAATGTTGTCTTATTGACAACTGATTTTCCATTGAAAGTATTCTATTTTTTTGTGGGAGTGAAGAGAAGAGAGAAAGGGGAACATCTCTCTCTAGCTATCAAAGATGAGTCCATAGGCAGTAACCTCAGCAACTCATCCTAAAGTACAAAGAACTGCCCCTAGAGTTCCCTGAAGTTTACATCGTTACAAAAGCACTTTACTTCATCTTTCTCTGAAGAGTACTTCTTACTGTTTACCATTGAGTCAAAACCGACTCATAAATGACTCTCCAGTATGTTTTCTGAGGCTATAAATCACACAGGAGCACATAACCCATTCTTCTCCTGGAGCAGCTGGTGATTCTGACCACATCTTTTTGGTTTTGCAGCACAACTTCTTTCACTACAGCACCAGAGCCACCAGGCACACCTCACTTGTGTTATTGTTGTTGTTGCTGTTGCTGCTGTGTACTGTAGAGTGGGAACCGGCTCATAGCTGACTCACTGCTGGTTTTCAGAGGCAGTTAATAATAATTACATGAGAAGAGATTGTCAATCATTCCATAGAGCAGCTGGAGGCCTAAAAAAAAAAAAAGAGTGCTTTTGGGATTGAAACTAGGTTTCTTGCCACTAGACCACCAGAGCTCCTTGAATGACTGGTGAATTAATTGTTGATTTTTGTTTTAGCATCCCTAATACATAATCCACAATCAAGATGCATTGATAATAATGGGTAACTGGAATGCAAAAGTTGGGAACAAAGAAGAAGAATCAGTAGTCGGAAAACATGGGCTTGGTGACAGGAATGAAGCTGGAGATAGAATAATTGAAATTTGTAAAATCAATGACTTATTCATTGCAAATACATTTTATAAGAGACACAAACGCAGGTTATACACATAGACTTCACCTGATGGTATGCATAGGAATCAGATCGACTCCATCTGTGGAAGGAACCACTGGAGAAGCTCGATATCAGCTGCGAAAACTAGGCGAGGGGCTGATTGTGGAACAGACCACCAATTACTCATATGCAAGTTCAAGCTGAAGCTGAGGAAAATTAAACCAAACCCACAGGAACCAAAATATGACTTTGATTTCATACCACCTGAATTTCA
>NW_006400082.1:564951-568109 GCF_000299155.1 Elephantulus edwardii | reverse complement strand
ACCAGCAGTCAGGAAATCAAAAAGCGTATCGCGATGGGAAAGTCTGCTGTTAGGGACCTCTCAAAGGTACTCAGGAGCAACAGTGTCTCTCTGGAGACACAGACTGTGGCTAACTCTGAGAAGAATGTGGATCCCGGAACACTTGATTGTGCTTCTGTGAAAACCTATATTTGTCCTATCTGGCAGCTGACAGAACAAAGCAAGGAAACACTACATGTTTCAAAATTGAAAAAGGCGTATGCCAGAGATGTGTCCTATCTCCATAACTTTTAAATCTGTATTCAGAACAGACCCTCTGGGAGGTGGGGCTGTATGAGGTGGAATGTGGCATCAGGATTGAAGGTAGACTCATCAAAAACTTGCATTATTCAGATGACACAACCTTGTATGCTGAAATGGAGGAGGGCCCAAGGCATTTAATGCAGAAGATCAAGGACTACAGCATTCAGTATGTATTGAAGCTCAACATCAAGAAAACAAAGATTCTCACCACTGGACTGATTAGCAGCATAATGATAGATGGTGAAGAAATTGACATTGTTAACAGCTTTAGATTGGTTGGGTCCATAATCAACACTCTTGGTACAAGCAGCCAGGAAATTAAAAAAAAAATGAATTGCATGGGGATAGTCTGATGTCAGTGATCTCTCTAGAGTATTACAGAGCAACAATGCCAATCTGGAGACTAAGGTGCACCTGATCTAGGCCATGATTTTCACAATTACTTTCTATGCATCAGAAAGCTGGACGATGACTAGGGATGACAGAAGGGGAATGGATGCTTTTGAGCTGTGGAGCTGGAGAATAGTATTCAACAAACCATGGACTACTAGGAGAACAAACTGATTTGATCTGGAGAGGATGAAACCAGGCTGCTCCTTAAGGATTCTGAAGTTCTGTCTGATATATTTTGGGCATGTTGCAAGGAGACCAGCCCTTGGGGAGAGACATCATACTTGGAAGAATAGAAGGACAATGCAAGAGAGTTAGACCCTGGATGAGATGGATTGACTCAGGGACTCGGGAAATGGGGGTAGGTTGTGTCAGAGACAATAAGATTGGCTCAAGATAGAGCAGGGCGCAGAGCTATTGTATATAGGGTCAGTATGAGTCACAAGTAACTAGATACCGCATAAGAACAAAAATAACAACAATATTTTGATATATCAGAGTTTATTGATATTTGCTTTGTCGTCTAAAATGTGATCTATTCTGAGCGATGATCCATGTGCTTTGGAGGAGAATGTATACTTTGCCTTTGCTGGGAACATTGTTCTGTATATGCCCTTAACACCAGGTTGCTAGATAATGACATCCAGATTGTCTGTCTCTATTTTGAGTTTCTTTCCAACTGTTCTATGCCTCATAAAAGTGGTATATTGAAATCTCCTCTTACTATTGTGGATATGTCTACTTTTATTTTCAATGCTATTAGAGCTTATTTCACCTTTTCAGAGCCTTGAGCCCTGGTGGCACAGTGAGGTGCATATTAAACTATTAACTGAAAGGTGGGAACTCTAAGGAAGAAAAATGAGGCAGTATTCTTTCATTAAAATGAAGAACCTTGGAAGCTGTATGGAGAGTAACCATGAGTTGGAATTATTATGATGGCAATATGTTGAGTTTGAGTATTATTTGGTACGTATGTTTTTATTATGGTTTGTGTCCTTTTGCTATATTGACCCTTTACCCCATATGTAGTATTCTCCTTTATCTTTTATTAACTTAAGTATTTTTATTACAATTTTACTTTATCAGAGATTAATACTACCATTCTTTTTTATTTATGGTTTCACTATATAGATTTTTTTTTTCTGGCAGAGAACTGCCAGATGTTCAAGCCGAATTTCGAAAGGTCTGTGGGACCAGGGATATCATTGCTTATGTCAGATGGATCCTGGGTGAAAGGAAAGAATACCAGCAGAATATCTGTGCTTTATTCACTATGCAAAGACTGTAGGGATCATAAAAAAATATGGCTAACATTGAGAAAAATAGAAATCCTAGAACACTTAATTGCACTCATGTGAAACCTATACAGAAACCAAAATGCTGTTGTGCGAACAGAGAAAGGGAATACCACCTCATTTAAAATCAGGAAAGGTATGTGTCAGGGTTGTATCCTTTCTACATACCTATTCAGTCAGTATGCTGAGCAAATTATTTGAGACGCTGGACTCTGAAGAAGAATGTGGCATCAGGATTGGAGGAAGACTTACTGATTACTTTCATTTTGCAGTTAACATGATCTTGCTTACTGAAAGTGAGGAGGGCTTAAAGTACTTGATGCAGAATATCAAATATTGTGGCCTTCAATATGGACGCTTCTCAAAATCAAGAAAACAAAATTCTCACTACTGAACCTATAGGAAACGTTATGATAGAGGAAAGATTGAAACTGTCATTGATTTCATCTTATTTGTATCCACCATCAATATGTTTGGTACAAGCAGTCAGGATATCAGATGTATTGTATTGGGAATATCTGAAGTCAGAGACCGCTCCAAATAATTGAGGAGCAATGATGTTTGTTTGCAAACTAAGGTATATCTGATTTAGTTAATGGTCTTTTCAGTCACTAACTATGCTCCTAAGAGCTGAACAGCCAATAGGATCACAGAAAAAGAGTTGATGCCTTTGAACTCTGGTGTTAGAGTACTAAATGCCCATCCCATTGACTGCTTAAAAAACAAACAGGTATGTCTTGGAGAAGAAGGTGTAGCCAGAGTGCTTCTTAGAGGCAAAGATGATAAAACGTTACCCTATTGGAGAAGGTTTTTTATCCACAGGGGCTTGATATTAAGATCCAATATATTGATTTTATCTTATTCTGGTTGTATATTTTTGGCTGTTTTCAGGCCTCTTTATGCCACAGACCAAGGCTTCAATTTTATTCCAACTTGTCTCTTCTGGGAATATAAGAGACCATTGTGATTCGGGGTTTACCTCTAGGTTTCTGAAACACCTTTTTTTTTTGTGAGAAAAATTTATTACATTTAGAATTAGCCCGCTGGACTCAGTTTAGATGATCCCAATTTTGTTGGCAACATCCAAAGCATCATAATCAGGAGCAAGTCGAACATAGGCCTTCTTCTCTCCATCAGGCCTAATCAAAGTGTTGACCTTAGCCACATCAATGTCATAGAGCTTCTTTACAG
>NW_006400082.1:537020-564561 GCF_000299155.1 Elephantulus edwardii | reverse complement strand
TAGTTTTTGTTTATGGTGTGAGATGTGGACCCTGTTTCAATTTTCTGCAGGTAGATATCCAGTGATGCCAGCGTTATTTGTTAAAGAGACTGTTGTTCTTGTTGTTATTAGATGCTGTCAGGTTGATTACAACTCATAGTGACCCTATGAACAAAAGATCTGAACTCTGTCCTAACCTGCACCATCCCCACCCTTCCTGACACACAAGTTTCCCCAATTTAATGGACTTTCTTTCCTTGTCACATATCACAAATTGTCTTTACTATTTCCTTGAAGAATGAATTTAGTGTCTCTATCAGGATTGTGTTGAACCTATAAATTGCTTTTTATACAATTATCATCTTTACATTTTTAGTCTTCCTATCCGTGAATAAGGACTTTTTTTTCCTTTTCCATTTAGTTAAGGCACTTATTTTTTAAAAAAATTATTTTCTCTTATTATTTATTTCTCATGGTAGTGTTTTGTAGTTTTGGGGATGAAGGGTTTTTTATGTCTCTAGGTAGATGCAGGAGAAGAGTTTTGAACATACACCATGGACTGCCAAGAAAACAAATAGATCTGTCTTGGAGAGGGTGAAACCAAGTTTCTCTTTGGAGGCTAGGATTTTGAAGCTCCATCTCACATACTTTGGGCATATGGCCAGGATGGACCAGTATTTGGAGAAGGGTATTATGCTCAGAGGGTGGAGGGACAACTCAGGAGAGGAAGATCCTAGATGAGATGACTTGATATAGTAATTGGGGCAATGGGGATAGGTGTGTCAATTAAGACTGGCTTAGAACAGGGCAGGCTTCAGAGTTGTTGTACATAGGGTCAATATGAGTAGCAAGCAACTCCATGACACATAACATCAACAATAATAATAACAACCCCCATTAGGTTTATTCCTAAGTCTTTAGTCTTGTGATTGGCGATTGTAAATGATTAGCTTTTCTAGTTTCCTTTCCAATTATTTCTCTGTTGCTATGTTATATAGAATTTCAACAGAATTTTTTATGTTGATCTTGTAACCTGCCACTGTACTAAATATATACTAGGTCTGATAGTATTACTTATTGAATGTTTGGAGTTTTCTGTGTACAGCACCGTCCTATTATCTGCATATGACAACAGTGTCACCTCCTATTTGGCAATTTGGAAGTCTCTTGTTTCTTTCTCTTGCCTTATTGGCCTAATTAGAACTTGTACTACAATATTAAATAGGACTGGCAATAGTGGCACCCTTATGAGGTCACTGTTTACAAGGGAAATGCCTTTAGACTCTCTCCATTGAGAACGACGCTGGCTTTTAGTTTTGGCATGTATAATTCTCACTTGTTGTTGATTGCTGTTGAGTCAATCATGATTCATAGCGATCCAATGGACAAAAGATCTGAAGCCTTTCAATAACTATTGCCATTTCTCCAGCTTTCCATAGGCATGTGGTTTAGGAAGTGGATACCACTCTTGTTTCCAAACTGTCCTCAACGGGGTAATTAAAAGTTCTTGTTGTTGTTAAGTGTCACGGGTCAAGTATGACTCATAGTGATAAAAAGACTTGAACCCTGTTCTATAACTATCATAATTTCTGTAGGTTCATAGAGTTTCCAGAAGCATGTGGTTTAGGAAGTAGATGCCATTCCTGCTTCCAAACCTGAATCAATCTGAGTTGTCCCTCCACCCTTCTGAGCATAATACCCTTCTCCAAATACTGGTCCATCCTGGCCATATGCCCAAACACTGCCTACAATAGGTAACCATTATGGTGTCTGACACATCCATGGCACAGTGTTCAGCATCACAACAACTCCAAGTTACTTCAGTACAACAAATAGACCACTGCTGTACCACTTCAAAGAATGTTCATTCCAAAGTCAACTAACATTATCACATTTTTAAATATAGGCTTACTCATCAAATGCTGTTTGACTAAAACCAGAGATCCCCAGACCATAGACACCCACTTGTGGATGAAAAAAAAAGCCAGAAACCCCCCTAAAAGTTCCATACATGACTCTCATCAAGACATGAGAAACCACCTTCCCAAGTCAAAACCAATTCACCGGGCCTCCAAACTGCAGATACTTCTTACTATGTTTTGAAAATACTCCTTGATTCCTATTTTGCTGAGAGTTTTAGTTAGAAAGGGATATTGGGTTTTGTTGGAAGCTTTTTCCTGCATTAGTTGATAGAATCATATGATTCTTCTCCTCTGCTTTATTAAAGTGATTGAATTAATTACATGAATTTTTTTCTTTTATCGAACCATTCCTACATTCCTGTTGTGAATCCCACTTTGTTAGAATAAATTATTCTTTTGATATAGCACTGAATTGTATTGGCTGCTATGATGCTAAAACACTATGACACTGATATGCCAAATATGGTAATGGTTACCCATGAGGGACAGTGTTTGGTGGAGTTTTCCAATTACAACAAGTTTGGAAGCAAGAGTGACATCCATTTCCGAAATGGCTTGTCTCCGGAAACTCTATGAACAGTGCTCAGGTCTTCTGTTCATAGGGGTTGCTATGAGTTGCCTACAACTCGATGGCACTTAACAACAAACATACCACTAAATTGTATTGGCTAGGATTTTTGCTTCTATGTTCAAGAGAGATACTGGCCTATAGTTGGGCGTTTTGTTGGGGTTTTTTGCTTGATTTGTTTGTTTTAGGGTTTGTTTTTTTTTTAAAGTCTTTGCCTGGTTTTGGTATTAGGATTATGCTTACTTCATAGAATGATTGGAGGAGTGTTCCTTCTTTTCCTTTATAAAAATAATTTAAGTAGAATTGGTGATAATTCACCTGTGCATACTCGGTAGAATTCACTTATGAAGCCATCTGGCCAAGCCTTTTTTTGTGGGGGCCATTTTTTTATGACCAGCTCAATTTCTTCTTTTGTAATGGATATGTTCAAGTGTTCCACTTCTGTCAAGGCCAGTTTGGGTAAAGTGTGGGTTCCTAGGAATTTGTCTGTTTCCTCTAGGTTTCAAATCTATCAGAGTAGATATTTTTGTGATATTCCAATATTATTCATCAAATTTTAGCTGGGTATACTGTGATGTCATGTCTTTCATTTATTATTTGAGTTATTTGTGTCTTCTTTGTCAAATGTGCCACTGGTTTGTCATTTTGTTAAACTTTTGGAAGAACCAACTCTTGGTTTTATTGACAGTTTCAATTGGTTTATTCCTTTCTATCTCATTTGCTTTAGTCCTTACCCTTATTTATAATTTCCTTTCTTATAGTGCCGGTGGGATTAAATTCTTATTCTTTTTTTATTTGCTAGAGGTGTTACATAGTTTATTTTGCCCCTTTCTTCTCTTTGATATGTTTGTTTAGTATGAACTGAAAACTAAGGACTGTCTTAGCTGTATAACAGAGTTTTGATATATTTTCATTATCATTCCTTTTCTGAAATTTATTTCTTTTGTAACATAGTAATGCTCAATTAAGATATTATTTAGCTTCCATGTGGGTATTCGTTTTTCCTTTATCCTTTTGTTGTTAATTTCTAGCTTTATGGCATTGTTATCTGAGAAGATACTTTGCATTATTTCAATATTTTAAGTTTTTTGAGACTTGTTTATGTTCTAATATGAGGTCAGTTCTTGAGAATGTTCTTGAGAAGAAAGTAAATTGTGGGTTTTTTTGGGTGAGGTACCCTGAATATATCTATGAGGGCAATTTGACTAATTGTATAGCTTAGCTTTTCTCCATTTTTGTTGATTTTCTTAAGACTTGACCTATCCTTTGATAAGAGTGGTGTGTTGAAGTCTCCTACTACTTTTATATCTATCTTCAAGTCTATTAAGGTTTGATTTATGTATTTTGCAGGTCTTCAATCATTAGGTGTTTAGATGTTAACTAAGGTTATTTTTTTTTAATGCAAATGTATACTGTTGAATTGTATCAGACTGGCACAGGAAGAGATTGCCTCTCCTTCTCCAGCAGAGCATCTGGTGGATACGAACCATGCACTTTTGGGATTGCAGTGCAGCTTCTTGCCACTAGGCCACCAGAGCTCCTCTTGATCATTACATAATGCCTATCCTTATCTCTTTTGATGGCTTTCATACTAAAGATTATTTTATCAGAGATTAATATTGCCACTCCATCTTTCTTATGAATGTTAGGTATCTTTTTTCCCCATCCTCTGATTCTCAGTCTTTTTTTATCCCTATTCCTTAAGAGAGTCTCTTGTAGGCACATACTGATGGGGCTTGGGTTTGACTTTGGTTTTTAATCTATTCTACAACTCTTTTTCTCTGTATCAGTGCATTTAAGACATTCACATTGAGTGTGATTATTGATAGGCCAGGTTTTATTATTGTTATTTACTGCATTCTTTTTAATGTTGTTTCTTGTTACTTTGGTGCATCCACTTTTTTCTGCTGTTTCTATGTGAAAGACTTCAGTATTTCTTGGAGAGTTGATATTTTTTTCACAATTTCCTCTTGTTCCTACTTTTCTACAAATGGCCTAATTTCTCCTTCATATTGATGGACAGCTTCACTGGGTATAGAATACAGGGTTGGCAATTTTTTCCCCCCTTTAGCCTTTTGTAAACGATATCCCATTATCTTCTTTCTCATAGTTTTGCTCAGAAGTCCAAGCTTAATCTAATAGATTCTCCTTTGTAAGTGAATCCTTTTCTTGTGCTCCTTTTAGTACTCTGTCTTTGATGCTGAAGAACTTGATTGTGATGTCTTGACATTTTTCTTTTAATGTCTAGTCTGTATGGTGTTTGCTGAGCTTCTTGAATGTGTATTTGTATTTCTTCCTTTTTCTGATGCTTCTTGAATGTGCATTTTCTTGTTTTTATAATATGTGGGAAAGTTTCTTTTAGTACCTCTTTCACAATTTTCAGAGTGCTTTTCCCCCCCTTCTCGTTCTCGAATTCCAATCATGGTTATGCTATTTAGTTTGATGTCATCTCATAAGATTCTAATTTTTTTTTCTTACTTTTCCTTTTGCTTTCTCTTCATTTTTTTGTTTTGTTTTGTCTTGTACATTCTTTTTGAGGTTCTTGTCCTAATTTCAATGATTTTCTGTTCCATCTCTTCTATTCCACTTTTTTTATGCCTCCAACATGTGGGTAAGTTTTGTGATAGTGGTCTTGATATTCTTATTGAATTGTCATGTTTTTCTGTTGTTTTTGAACTGTGCTGTTTGTGCAAAAATAATTTTTTAAATTCTTTTATCTCTTTATGATTTCAACTCTTTTTTCCATGATTTGTACCTTTTTCAGTACTAGCTCTTGGAACTCCACCTTAGTATATTTCTTTTGCCTTTCTGTCTCTGGGGTATTAATTTTGTCTGTGTTCTCCTTTTTTAAAGAGAAAGAAAGAGAAAGTCTGTTTTGTTTTCATAATGTTTGATCCTACCTGCTGCTGCTTTTTTGCCAAGAAGTTCTTCTTGGTATGTGTAAGGCAGTTTCTATTGTGTATCTGTAAGTAGTTGTCAGTTACTTGTCTTTATTATATTATCAGTAGATTTGGAGATTCTAGGTGTTGCCCTGATTCAGTTTTACAGTGACAATTTTCCCTGATGTCATCTGGACCATACTGTTTCCCATTTTCTGTGGCACACTTCTCATTCCCATGTCTTTGGAAGGGAAAGGAGCTGAAGTCTCTTTCTTTGCCAAGCTATGATCACCACTTCTAGGAAACAGCTAGGAGAGATGAGAGTCCTGTAGTCCCCTGCAAACTTCTCTGTCCTATCCTATAGCTTGATGGGAGAGGTAGTTTCTCCTAGGAGTAGACAAAGTTGGCTATTTCAGCCAAGGTAGTCTCCTGTGGCTGGAAGGGAGATGCTATTCTCACCCTCTTACTTCTTTCAACCTGACAATACCTTTGTGAGCTGGCAAAGTTCCAGAAATGCTGCCTAAGACACTTTCCTCCCAAGTTCTCAGCGCTGAGACATATCTGTCTCCTATCCTATTACTGGATGTTGTTAGGTGCTATCAAGTTGAGTATGATTCATAGCGACTCTATGGACAAAAGATTTAAATACTGTCCTGTCCAGTGCCGTACTCAGATTTCCTGACACACAAGACCCCATTGTGTCAGTCACTGTGTCAATGCACCTGGTTGAGGGTTTTCCTCTCCTTTGCTGATCTTCCACCCTTCCCAGCATCATGTCCCCCTCCAAGGAATAGCTATTCCTAGCAACATGCTCAAAATATGTGAAGGGAAGCTTCATCATTCTTGCCTCAAAAGGGCAATCCAGTTGCACACTCTCCACGACAAATCTTGTTTTCTTAGCTGCTCAGTAGATTTCAGTGCTCTAAAGCTCAAAAGTGTCAATTATTTTTCTGTCATCCTTATTCATTGTCCAGCTCTCAGGTGCGTAGCTGTGATTGGATATTAGAGATTATTTGCCTCTGAGCAAAGAAAGCTGCTTAGGGGGCTAGGAAAGACCTAGGAATCCTACTCAGGCTCCTTTCTCACATATATCAGTGGTTTTTCAGTGCTTCTAGTGTAAAGTGCCCCACAAGGTTCTTTCCTTGCTGCTGGTTGATGCAGGCAGTCCACCACAAGATGCTCTGCTCTCTGCTGGCTCTGGAGGCTCAGACACATTTGTAGAAGCTCAGAGGACTCTTCCCTCTCTCCTAGCCGTTTTCTGGCAGTGATGAATACCAAATATATTTCTGTCTTTCTTGATATTAAAGAAGTTTTACTCACAACAATTCCTTTTGTAGTCAATTGCTGTTTTTAGCTCCACTTCTGAAATTTCAATCATAAGTAAAATCTCCATTGTAATAGTGATAGCATAATTCTTGAGCTTTCTTATTTTTTTCTTAATTCATTTATCTGATTTTTTCCTCAAATAAATTGCGTCAAGGAATTTGTCCTTTATTTCACTGATTCTGTCTTCTGTTGATTTGATTTTGCTCCTATGTCCTTCTATAGAGGTATTTTTCTACAATTCTATTGTTAAACTTTTTCTTTTCTAGGAAGACAGTTGGCACATTTGGTGGCCAATTTGTAAGAAGCTGCACTTTAATTCCAAAAGCACATGATTCAAATCAGTCAACTGCTCCACAGGAAAAGTTGGGCAATATCTTCTCATGTTATTTACTATCTCTGAAAATCTGCTGGAGGGTCAAATCCAATTCATTGGTACAAAGCAAAAACAACATCATCTGTGTTCTTCCATAGAGTTATATTTTTTAAGTTCTGTTGTTAATGTTTTTATTTTCTATCTGCCATTTTTATTATGTTTATTTTGTCATATTCTTCTTATATTACTTTCCTAAATTATTCTTTT
This sequence comes from Elephantulus edwardii, assembly GCF_000299155.1. Taxonomy (NCBI): domain Eukaryota; kingdom Metazoa; phylum Chordata; class Mammalia; order Macroscelidea; family Macroscelididae; genus Elephantulus; species Elephantulus edwardii. Next base: position 557,307 of record NW_006400082.1, on the reverse strand, counting down.
ATTTTGACTGTATTTTTCTTTATTTTGTTTATTTTCCTTGATCTCTTTGAGGATCCTAAATATTATTCTTTTGAGCTTTTTATCAGTAGCTCTAGTGATCTAGTGGCAAGAAGCTGCACTGCAATCCCGAGGCACACAGTTTGAGACCACCAGCTGCTCCCAGGGAGTATGGACAACCTCCCCCCATATGATTAACTGTCTCTAAAAACCTGGTGGAGGGACAACTATGGGTTGGTTCTGAATTAATGGTAAACAATAACAAGAACAACAACATTACACTATAACTAATTTCAGAAGGATTTCTGGTTTTTTGTTTTGGTCACTTGTTGGAGCCATCTTGTCCTTTATGTGATCTGATATTGTCTGTTGCCTCTGAGACCCTAAGGTGATAAAATTTGTTATAGTGTTTTTTGCCACATACTAATTTTTTTCTCTCATTCTGTTTTGGAAGACTTGAGTAGATAAAATGTGTTTGTGTTTTATCTCTCTCTCTCTCTCTCTCTCTCTCTCTCTCTCTGTGTGTGTGTGTGTGTGTGTGCGTGTGCACATGTGCACGCTTCTCTGATCATTAGTCTAACTGCCCGGAAGCACTCACCCCTTATTTCCAGGTTGATGGGGCAATGGCTAGATTTATGGGTATGGATCTCTGTGTACTGGTTTTATGGGGTGGCTGAGGAGGTAGTTTACATTGCTAGTGACATGCTATGTCTATTTGGCCTATCACCTGCACATCTGAACAGGGGATGTTTTATGTGTCACTGTGTTAGATGTTGTTTGTGTGCACTGTAACCTGTTGAGTGGTTGGAGCTTGGGTGCCTAGGTTGTAAGTCACTAGGTAAAGCTCTGAAGATCCTGGCTAGGCCGGACTGTGCATGGTTAATCAGAGCACGTATAAGTCTCTAAAGTGGGGGAGTAATGAGGCAGGACAATGTCTCCAGGGCATGAGTACTTGTTAGGATGATATGCTACTGTCTACTAGAGCATTATATAAGCAGGATATACAGCTAGTACTTGGACCTCTGGTACACGTGACTTAAGTAGAAAGTGCTGTTGGTTTGTGGACTCTCAGTGCAGGTAGCTGGGTATAGGAGTGTCACCTCTGATTCATGGGTTCTTTCTTAAGTGGCTTGGTGAAGCATTGGACACTTCTGGTCCATGAGTCCCTGGCATGGGAACTAGATATAGATAACCTAGATATATGAGTAGACACATCTGTTTTCCACTCCCAGAACCAGTGGCTGGGAAACCTAGATATAAGAGTAGACACAGCTATTTTCCACTTCCAGAATCAGTGACCAGGTGGAGGGATAGGCACTTACAATCCACAGGTCCTCAGGACGAGTGATTAAGTAAAGGGACAGGAACTTCCAGTCAATAGGCCCCTGAATCAAGAAGAAAGGAAGTAACATGTGTCACCAGGGGCAAGGACAGATGAGGTAGGTGGAGGAGGCACTGCACATGAGTGAAATGAGTGCATTTCATTTTCTTAGAGCAGGAGTCTTTTTTTTACCTCACTCTGAATGTGGATACAGAATTGCTCCTGCTTGACTATACCAGGTGATGGAGCTTCAGCGCTAAATGCTACTTGTTCTGTCTCATTTTGGACACACTCTAAGTTTGGCTGGCAGGATGCCAGTGATGCATAATTTTCCATGTCTGCTGTATTTTTACAGTCTCTTCTACCATTTGGCATTCAGTCTGATTCTTTAATTTTGCCTTTTATGTTCAGTGTTCAAAGTTGTTATATATATATATGATTCATTTGTTTCCTTGGGTCTTTATTTTGAGAGGAACATTATGAGGTTTCTGACAACACTGTAATTTTAGAGTACCTCCTCTTATAATTTATCAATCCTTACTGGACAATAATTAGATACAATTAAATGACAATTTCATGTTTATGTCAGTAAGTTTGCTCCATGAGTTTTTAAAAAAAATCCAAGTGAAACTGAATTTAACGATAAATGCAAAAGAGAACTCTTATTTCCTTATGATGTTTAAAATTGTTATAAAGATGGCTTAAAAAAATAAAAACGTGACTTCTGACAAACATAAAAAAGCTAACAGCATAAATATTTCAAGTTTACTTAAAAGACTCCTATTAATGATGAAAAAAAGATATCACAGCTTCAAAACTTTTAAAATTTTCCATTTCTAAATGCTTTTCTTAAATTGTACAGAAGTAGAAGACATTTAAGTGCTTAATATACTTTTTGAGGCCAGTCACTATTAATAACAAAAATGTCCATGGAAAAATTATTTAACACTTTATTTTTCTTTCTTCTCATGTAAACAGTCCATGGTATATTTGAGCTGTGGGGATTGAGAAGAATATTATATACAGTGTGGACTGCTAAGAGAATAAACAAGTTTGTCCTGGAGAGGGTGAAATCAGGCTGCTCCTTGGAGACTAGGATTTTGAAGCCTCGTTTGACATACTTTGGACATGTAGCAAGGCAGGATCAGTCGTTGGAGAGAGATGTCGTGCTTGGGAGGGCGGAGGGACAGTGGAAGAGAGTAAGACCCTCGATGAGATGGATTGATTCAGTTACTGGGATAATAGGGGTTAGGTGTGGCAGAGACAATAAGATTGGCACAGGATTGAGCTGGGTTTAGGGCTGTTTTACATAGGGTCACTATGAGTTGAAGGCAGCTCTATGGTACATAGCAACAACAAAAACATGTAAATAGATAATAATAAATCTAATTCAGTGTTCTTTAGCACCAAAGAATATATAAGAAGTTCTTAGAATAGTTTCCAGGATATAATAAATGCTCAATACAATATAATTTTTTAATTACTATATAATCCTAAGCACTTTACTAAAATCCTAACTAGATGTTGAAATAGCTGCTTAACTCTTGTCACATTATTTAGATCAGTATCTTATCAAAACACATCAGAGAAATATATATGTATACGCATATATACATATTGTTGTTGTTGATGTTGTTGTGTACCATCCAGTCTGAACTGACCCATAGCTGACACTCCAGAGGGTTTTCAGAGGCAATTAATCACAGGGGAGGATATTTCCCATCCATCTACTGTGGAGCAGTTGGTGGCTTCCAACTGCATGCCTTGGGACTGCAGCACAGTTTCTTGCCACTAGGGCACCAGAGGTCCTGCTTATATACATGCATATGCAAACTAAACTGTTGCTGTCTAGGCAATTATATATTATTATGCACACTGCCTCTGAAAACTCCACTGGAGGGTCAGCTAAAGATTGATTCCCACTCAATGGTACTCAACAACAAAAATAATATATATATAGGAGTCATAATAATGAAACCACTTGAAAGCTAACCAGAAGGTTGGCAAATGAAATTAACTCAGAGACTCTATAGGGAAAAGACATGATGATCCATTCCCAGATTTTTAAATAGATAAGCAATTGAAAGTGTTAACTTGGTGAAAGATCTAGGGGGAAAAAATAAAAATCAAAAACCTTTGCCACAGTATTACTAGAGAGATAGGGTTGTCAGAACACCAGGCATTATATTGGGTTAAATAACAGAAACTTTTCTTATCAAGAAGCCAGTGAATTATTTACATTACAGTTTAGAAAATCATTCATGGTGCAGTTCTACTCTATCACATAGGTTACTTTGAGTCTTCCCTGACAAGCATCTAATAACAAGGCACCAATAATGAAAACAATAATTGTAAATAGACTCACAGCCCAGGGGTGCCTCTGTCACTCACTGCAGCCCCCTCCTGGCATCTCAGAAGTCTTCTGAGGCAGTGAATAACTAAATGATGTGTGCATTACTCCGGTATTAAATCTAAAATCCCTAGTGGTTATCTTCTGATACCGTGTTTGGAAACCAAGACTTCACAAGCTGATAAAATGTCTGTTTCTAATCTATCTTGAACCAAGATAGCAGTGGCAGAGGAAACAGCATAAGGATCTGGAAGAGCAGCAAGCTACATAGAAATGGGCCACCAGAGAGACCTATGTGGCACACAGAGACCAACACAGCATACTGTAGATAGTAGGAATTTGAGTCAGAACTTTTATTAAAATAATTCGTTTGGGAGCCAACGGAGCAAAAAGACATGGGCCCAGGTGTAGGCCCCCAGCCAAGCTGCTGTGGGACCCATCCACTAGGAGAAAGCAGGTACTTTGGGGAACAAACTGCTGTTAGGCCTGAGGCACAAATATATAGGTGCTTCTCAAAACTTTGCTGTGGATCAACGTGGATATTTGAGAGCTGTGGGAGATGCAAGCATCAGCAGGGTGCAGCAAGCCTTGGTGGGGTGCAGCAAGCCATGGTGAGGAGCAGTGAGCTGCAGCATGGAGCAGTGAGCTGCACTTGGACTAACCCAGCAGGAGCGATCAGGACAGCAGGAAACTGAGTGAGGTACATAGGTGGGGATCACAGCTGATTGCTGGACCAATTGTGTCACCCCATCACTTCAATCAGATAGGAGTGAGACAGCTGCAGCTTGACTGGGGTGGCAAACCCATTTCTCAAGGGGAAAACTAAGGCTTCCTGGTTTTCAATTCAGGTCTCCTCTGCACCTCCCCCATCCCCACATGCATCTGTGTGTACTTTCTTCCCCTGCCCCCACCCTGCCCATGCATGCATCTGTGTGTGGAACCACCTTACGTGCATCTGCCTGTGTGCCTGCCCAACCTTCTTCTAGAGCAGTGACATCAGATCAAGAATCAGCTATCACCTTGGGCTCAAAAATGTTTATCACAGAATGTTCTGAAAGAAGCAGACTACGCACTCCCCACACAAGCCCAAAGCAAGATAGCACCCCTAAAAGTGACACAGTAGCCATGGATTTCTGGAGGACAGAAAGTCCCATGGAACTTTCTGACACAGAATTAAAAAGAACAATAATTGAATATTTTCAATGGGTGAAAACAAACTTGAAGAAGTACAGGACACTGCAAGCAAGAATCAGGAGCTTAAAAACCAATCCAAAACAATGCAGATAAAACTAACAAGACATTAGAGGAACTGAAAAAACAAGAAACCACAATCCAAAATATGAGGTCCAAGGTTAAAGATGCTGTCAATATGATGGAAGGATAAGATAGAATTCTCATCACTGATCTGCTAGAGCAAAAAGTAGAATCCAAAATGAAGGAAAAAGAAGAAAACCTAAGAATAATGTGGGAAACCATCAAGAGAAAATAACATGTGCTTCATTGGAATCCTAGGAAAGAAGAAAGAAGAAATCAAGTAAAGGCACCAAAAAGATTGTGGAAGAATTACTAGAAGAAAACTTCCCAGGCATGATGAAGAATGAGAGAATATATATTCAAGAAGCCGAGCAGACACTGTATAGAGTAGACCCCAAAAGAAAAACACCAAGGCATATCATAGTTAAATTTTCCAGAACCATATATAAGGAGAGAATTCTAAAAGTATTGAGGGAGAAACAGAAAGTAACTTATAATGGAGAGCAGATAAGATTAAATCAGATTTCTCAGCACAAACCATGTGATCAAGAAGACAGTGGAATGACATATATTGAACACTCAAAGAACACAACTCTAAACCAAGAATACTGTAACAAGCAAAATTGTCCATCAACTATGAAGGAGTAAGCAAGATATTCCTGGAAAAACAGAACCCAAGGAAGTTTGTTAAAACAAGACCAGCATTTCAGTAAACACTGAGAGACACCCTTCTTACAGAAGTGCCAGAGAAAGTAGGATGGACCAAAGTAACTAGCAACAACACCAAAAAGATCTCAACAAAATGATAGCAATAAAACCTTGTCTTTCATTTATCACACTGAATATGAATGGTTTCAATGCACCACTGAAGAGAAAAAGAATAGCAGAATGGATAAAAAAACTAAAATCCATCAATATGTTGTCTAAAAGAGACACACCTGAAAAAATGAAGATAAAGACTAAAAATAAAAGGGTGGGAAAAATATGCCAAGCAAATGGCAACTCCCCCCAAAAAAAGCAGGAGTAGTGATAATTAATCTTTGATAAAACAAATTTCTCGTATTGCCAGTGATTTGGAGCATTTCTTCATGTTCATGTTTTCCATTCAAATATCTCCCTTTGTGAAAATTCTTTCCATGTCTTTTGCCCATTTTGTAATTATCAGTATTTTTCTTGTGGAGGCCCAGGAGTATTCTGTAAACTTTTGTTATAAGACTCTTGTCTGAGATGGTATTACCAAATGTTTGTTCTCAGTGTGTAGGTTTTCTAGTCACCCTGTTGGAAAAAGTTTTTGATGTGCACAAAGATTTACTCTTTAGAAGGTACCATGCATCAATTTTATTCTCTTTAGATTGTGCATTTCTGGTTGTATTTGGCAGTCTCTTTACACCTTGGACTAGTGCTTCTAAGCTTGATCGCAGTTTGTCTCTTAGAAAAGTTATAGTTTTGGGCTTTTCTCCCAGGTCTCTGATCCACTTTGAGGTGATTTTTGTGTATGGTGTGAGATGTGGATCCTGTTTCAGCTTTCTGCAAGTGGAAATCCAGTTTTGTCAGCACCATTTGTTGAAGAGGTTTTCATTTCCCCATTTGATATTTTTTATTTCCTTGTCAAATATCAGTTGACCATAGATATCTGGCACTATTTCTGGGTTCTCAATTCCGTTCCACTAGTCTATGTTCCTGTCATTTTACCAGTACCATGCTCCAAATCACTGGCAATAAGAGAAAAGCAAATAAAAACTACAATGAGTTACCATCTTACTCCAGTAAGAGTGGCAAAGTTTAACAGGGCAACAAGTAGTGGATATTGGAGAGGATGTGGTGAGAAAGGAGCTCTTACACATTATTGGTGAGATTGCAAATTGATGCAACCACTCTGGAAGGCAGTTTGGCGCTTTCTTAAAAAGCTAAACATAGAATTTCCATATGACCCAGCTATTCCACTACTTCCCAAGCGTCGAGGACTGTCCTTCATAGGGTCGCTGTGAGTCACCTGTGACTCAACGACACTTAACAACAACAACAACATTCCACTACTTGTAATATACCCTGAGAATATGAGAATTGAGGCACAAACTGAGATTTGTACACCAGTATTCATTGCAGCATTATTCACCATCACAAGAACATGGAAACAGCTCAAATGTCCGACCTCAAATGAACGGATCGAGAAATTATAGTCCATTCACATGATGGAATACTATGCAGCACATAGAAGCAATAGTTCTGTAAATTATTACCTAACTTGGGAGGGACTGGAGAGCATTATGCTGAGTGAACTAACTCAGTCCCCCAAGGATAAATATTGTATAAGACCGTTATTGTAGAATGATTATAAGTATCCAAGAGGGGTAGGAGAGGCTGGAAGCAGAGGGATGTGTATGTATAGGGGAAGAGGCGATTAATCATTAGATTGTACAATTTGATGGGTAGGTGGGTGGGTGAGGGAAATTGAAAGAATTTGTTTGAATTTGTATTAGAATTTTGTAAATTAACTAGTAAAAAAAAAGAAAAAAGATATTTCAAGAATTTTTATAATAAAAAGGTATCTAAAGAAAAAAGCAAACTAATTTCAATGCAAAAACCATCACAATGGAAAAGGAATGTCACCACATGATGCTTAAAGGGTCATTAGAACAAGAGGATACAACAATAATAAATATCTATGCACCAAATGAAAGACCTGCAAAATATATAAATCAAACATTAACAAAACTGAAAAATGAAACAGACCACACTACAGTGATACTTGTAGATTTCAATACACCACTCTCAAGAAAAGATAGAACTACCAGAAAAGAACTCAATAAAAATATTTGGTAATAACTTGTCAGATAAGGAAATTATATCTAGAATTTATAAAATACCTGAGCACCACAACAAGATAAAGGTAAACAACCCAGTTGCAAAGTGGGCACAGGATATGGACACTTCACCAAAGAAGACATTCAGATGGCCAACAAACATATGAAGAGATATTCAAAATCCCTAGCTCTAAGAGAGATGTAAATAAAAACAACTATGAGCTATCATCTCACCTCAGTACGAATAGCAAAATTTAATAGACCAGCAAACAACAAATGCTGGTGAGGTTGTGGAGAAACTGCAACTCATCACTGTTGGTGGGAGTGTAAAATGGTGCAACCACTATGAAAGGCTGTGTGGTGCTTTTTCAAAAAGTTGGAAATACAAATACCATTTGACCCAGTAATTCTACTCCTGGGAATATACCCCAAAGAAACCGAAACTACGACCCAGGAAGATATATGCACATCCATGTTTATAGTGACTTTCTTCACAATAGCAAGGAGTTGGAAACAACCTAAGTGCCCATCAAAAACCAAACGGATAGAGAAGCTGTGGTAAAGTCACACAATGGAATACTACACTGCATTGAAAAACATGGAACTCATGCAATATTATTAAAAATGGGTTACCCTAGAGGACATTATGCTGAGTGAGATATCTCAGTCACAAAAGGACAAATACTGCATAGTGTCACTATTGTAAAATGGGACTGACATTGGGGTTGGGAGGAGACTCAGAAGATGAGATAAATTATGTATACTGTATTAAAACAGATGAGGGAAAGAACTGTTTAAAAGTGATATATGATTAGGTGTTATTGTCATGACAGGAGTCCACTATTGCATAGTGGAGTGAACTTTTGCAGAGAGATTGTATTACAATGAAAGAATTTTTCTTTTACTTTTCAAAGAGAAGAGTGAACTGGGGGGAGTCATGGGCAAGGATAAAAGTGTAACAATGAATGAATGGAAATCCAATTCTCTGTAAACTGTCATTAAAATTAATAAAAATTTAAAAGAAACCAAAAAATTGTATATACAGGAGATATATGTATAAATCATCCTTGTATGTTGGTCATCATCAAGTTGATTCTGACTGTTGATGATCTCATATACATCAGAGTTTCCAAAGGCTAATATTTTGAGAAGATCATTGAGTCTTTCTTCTAAGATGTCCCTGGGTGGACTCTGTCAATCTTTAGGATAGCAGTCAGGTGTTTTAACCAATTTCACCACCTAAGGACTCCATATTATATTTAAACAAAATCAAAATCCACTATTGACTCCAGGAGTAAAGGACACAGCAGAACTGTCTTGTTTCCAAGGATGTAAATATTCATGGGAGCAGTGGCCCTTATTTTTCTCTCATGGAGCAGCTGCTAACTTTTCTGTTAGTAGTTTAAGATTAATCTGCTGTGTTACCTAGACTCTAATATAGTGTGTGTGTGTGTGTATAATACTAGATAATGCACATATATACTATTTCATATCATTTAGGTCATAAAATATGTTTATGTATGTATGTACATGTGTGTTGATCTTGCTCATAACCTAGCTCAATTCCATTGACTTGAGACCAACCCATGGTGACCCCACATGGCACTGAGCAGAACTGAGCTCCTGAGGGCTTATCTGGCTGTAATTTACAGAAGCAGATTAAATCACCATGCCTTTCCACTGTTCAAACCAACAACCGTTCAGTTAGTAGATGAAAGTAAACTGTTTCTCTCTCTCTCTGTCACACACACACACACACACACACCCCACAGAGTAAAAGCTCATGGAGGCTTCACTTCATACTGCAATGGTTAAGCATTCCTCTATTAAGCAAAAAGTAACAATTTGAAAAGATTGTTATGAGCCAGAATTGACTAGATGACGTATATCAATAGAAGTAATAGTTAATAAAGACTTATTACTGATTATGTCCAAACCAGAAGGCCAAAAGAGGGAGAACAAGGTGTATTAACTAAAATAGCGCTCTCTTGAGAGAGGAGAATTGAGAACTCTGAACAAGAAATAAAACTTGGAGGGCTCTGTGGCCTCTCAATCACACGGAAGAACTACAAGTGTCCTCAAAGAATCACCAGCTGACGTGCCAGGATCTTCTTTCTGGGTTACCACAAGAATCTCTGACTACTGACCTAGTTCTATCCCAACAGCATTACCTTGGATCAGTGCACAGATCATTACTCATATCCTATTTGGCTCTAAGTCTCTGAGGAACTCAGCAATCCTCTCTCAGCTCCCAATTCATTGTCTTTCTGAAATGAATCTCTTGTTGGCAGCCAGGATAAATTCTGGCTTCTGTGAAGAAGGCGTAGGTCTACCCCTGCCTTTCTGAATAAGTTTCCCACAGGCTGTGATGTACAGAAAATACAAAAAGAAGGGGGGTGTATCTTTGATATAGACTGGTGTGTAAAGTACTTGACAACATGCAAACAATATTTTTCAGGACTACTTGTTCAGTTCCTTCTTTAGCATAATAAACTCTTGAATATTCATATGAAACTCTTTCTAACGCTCTTTAGTATTTATTCACATGCTCTGTGGTGAGTGCTGGTGACTCATGGTGCTTGTTCCCGACTATTGATTTTCTTCTCTAAACCCCCTGCTCCTCTATTTGTCCTTCCATAAATCCTCCATGGGAAGCTGTGAGAAAGTGTATTTGTTGTTAGTATTGCATGATTTCTTAGAACACTGAAAAGACACATAACCCCCAATGAAGCAGTTGATCTGAGTCTTCCAAATTCTTTCACTGCCCTGCTTCACCCAAGGCAAGCTTCAAAGTCAAACCTGTTTACCACGGTTTTCTGCCTCTGTACTCCCCTGTGTTAAAGAAAATCATGCAGGTCCACCATAAAGCATTACAATATCTTAATCTAAGGCTGATGAATCTGCTACACTATGTGGCAAAAGGACTTTAGAGATGTGATTAATTTAGGCACCATGGATTGGGGAGATTATTCTGGATTACCCAGTTTGGCCCAATATAAACACAAAGGATCTTAGAACAGAAAGTTGGATGTTGTTTCTGGCGCTTTTGAGTTGATTCTGACTCAAAGTGACCTTGAAGAAAACAGAACCCTGGCTGGTTCTACACCATCCTCATAAAGACTGCTGTGCTTAAACCCAATCTTGGATTCATTGTGTTGATACATTTCCATGAGGGTTTCTCCCCTACTTCATTGATCTGTTGCATATCAAACATATTGTCCTTCTCTAGGGACTGGTCTTTCCTGATAACATGCTCAAAGTATGTGAGACAGTCTCTCCATCATTGCTTTTCTGGAGTATTCTAAGAAGGATTTAATTGTTCTTCTGGCAGTCCATGTTATAATAAACGTTCCTCAACAACACTAAAATTCAAAAATATCCATTCTTCAACCATCCTAATTCAGAGTCCAACTCTCACATGCTTATGAAGTAATTGAAAATACTATGGCTTAGATCAGCTGCATCTTAGCTTTAAAGTAATATTCTTGCTGTTTAGTACATCAAAGAGATCACTGGCAGCAAAAAGCCATTTGCTTTCTTGACTATTTCTTCCATATGTGCTGACTGTAGGCCCAAGTAAATAAAAGCCTTGACAACTTCAACCTTTCTTTTATTTACCATGATGTTTTATATTGACTCACTTATAATTTTTGTGTTGAGGTGTAACCCATCCTCAAGGAAATAGTCTTTAGGCATCACCAGTAAATGCTCTAAGTATTTATCATTTTATAGAAACAAGATTGCATCATTAAAATATCTCTGGCTGTTAATATTTTCTCTTCCAAACTCGATAGTCCAGTTTCTGGGATTACTTGTTCAGCATACAGATTGAATAGGTATCTGGTGAACAGATACAACTGTGACTTACACTTTTATTGTTTTAAAACCATTAAATATCCTCTTGCTCTGATCACTGCATGGTTCAAAATCAAGAAAGGAGTGTGTCAGGGATGTATCCTGTCCCCGTACCTTTTCAATTTGTATACAGAAAAGATTATTTGGGAAGCAAGGTTTTATAATGATTGGAGGGAGGCTCATTAACAATCTACAATATGCAGATGATACAACCTTGCTTGCTGAAACTGAAGAAGACCTGAAGCACTTGCTGCAAAAGGCCAAGGATTGTAGTCTTTAATATGGATTGAAACTCAACATCAAGAAGACAAAGATTCTCACTACTGGGCCAATTGACAGCATCACAATAAATGGAGAAAAGATTGAGGTTGTTAGTAATTACAGCTTGCTTGGGTCCAAATCAACACTCTTAACACCATCAGTCAGGACCTGTCCAGAGTGCTGAAGAGCAACGATGTCAGTCCAGATACAAAGGTGCATCTAATCCAGGCCATAGTTTTCTCAATTACTTGTTATGCTTCAGATAGTTGGCCAATGACTAAGGATGACAGAAGATGAATAGATGCCTTTGAGTTGTGATGCTGGAGACGAATCTTGAACATACCATAGACTGAGAAGAAAACAAATAGGTCTGTCTTGGAGAGGGTGAAACAAAGTTCTTCTTGGAGGCTAGGATTTTGAAGCTCTGCTTCACTTTGGGTACATGGACAGGAGAGATCAGTTCTTGGGGAAGGACATCTTGCTCACAAGGGTGGACAGACTGAGCAGGAGAGGGAGACCCCAGAAGAGATGGATTGATACAGTAACTGGGGAAATGGGGGTTGGTGTGTCAGAATTTGTGAGACTCGCTCAGGACAGGGAAGGTTTCAGAGCTGCTATATATAGGGTCGTTATGCATCTCAGATGACTCAACCAATAACACATTCTATAAGGTTTGGAAGCAGGAGTGACATCCACTTTTCAACAACTTGCCTCTTGAAACAATGAACTTTGATAAATGTCAATAGTCGTAGAGGCACTTCAGGCCTTTTGTTCATAGGGTTGCTATGAGTTGTACTCAGCTCGAAAGCAATCAACAACAAGAAGCACCAGTTTCATATGAGCACAAGTGTTCTAGCATTGCCATTACTCTCAGTGTTATTAACAATTTATTATGGTTCACACAGTTCAGTTTCTTCATATAGTCAATAAACAATGTTTAACAGCTTTCTAGAATTATCTGCTGTCAGTAAATTTCCATCTAATGCCATCATTGATACCTTTTTTTCCAAGTTCTCTTCTGAATCCTGCCTGAGTTTCTAGAGTTCTACGTTTGAGCACTACAGCCACCATATTATTGTGGCTAACCTTGAGAAAAACAGGAATCCTAAAACACTTAATTATGCTTACGTGAAACCTATACTTGGACCAGGAGTAGTCTTCAGAACAGAGCAAGAAAACACTGCATGTTCAAAATCAGAAAAGGTGTAAAGCAGGGAAGCACTCTAACTCTATACCTTTTCAATCTATATGCAGAACAGATCATTTGAGAGGCTAGACTTTATGAGAAGGAATCTGGCATCAGGATTGGAGGAAGACAGATCAACAACCTGTGTTGTTCAGATGACACAATCTTGCTTGCCGAAACTGAGGAGGACCTGAGGCATTTGCTGCAGAAGGTCAAGGACTGCAGCTTTTAATATGGATTGAAACTCAACATCAACAAAACAAAGATTCTCACCACTGTGCCAATTGGAAGCATCATCATAGATGGAAAAGAGCTTCAGATTGTTAACAGCTCCAAGTTGATTAGCTCCACAGTCAACTCTCTTAGTACAAACACCCAGGAAACGAAAAGACAAATTAAATTGGGGAAAATCTGCTGTCAGGATCCTCTCCAGTGTACTGAAGATCAATGACATCAGTCTAGAGACTAAGGTGCACCTGATCCAAGCTGTAGTCTTCACAATTACTTGTTGTGCATCAAAGAGCTGGACAATGACTAAGAGTGATAAAAGAAGAATTAATGACTTTGAGTTGTGGTGCTGGAGAAGAGTATTGAACATACCCTGGACTACCAAAAGAATAAATAGGGAGGGTGAAACCAAGCTGCTCCTTGGAGACAAGGATTCTGAAATTCCGTCTCACACACTTCAGGCAAGTGGCCAGAAGGGACTAGTCCTTGGAGAAGGACATTATACTTGGAAAGGTGGTACAGTACAATAGAGGAAGACCCAGTTGAGGTAGATTAACAGTAACTGGGGTCATAGGGGTTGGTGTGTCAGACACAGTGCAATTGGCTCAAAATTGGACAGATTGCAGAGCTATTGCACATAAAGTCGCTATGAGTCGCAAGCAACTTGATGGCACATAAAAACAATAACAATAACAACACTTTATTTTCAGGTGATGTTAATCATTGTTTGATGATTTCCAAATTTTGTTGTATCATCTTCTGGATCTTTTAGGTATAAGCATAAGCCATTTGGCCAGGAAGCTGCCATCCAAATTCTCTGGCATAGATGAATGAGTATGTCCATGGCTGCACCCGTTTGTTGAAACCTGTCAATTGGCATATCAATTCCTGTAGCCTAATTTTTTTGCCAGTACTTTCACTGCAGCTTGGACTTGTTCCTTAAACACTACTGGCTCTTGATTAAATGCAATGTCCTAAAATGGATGAGCATCAACCAGTTCTTTTCAGCATAATGACTTTATTTATGCCTTACATCATTCAAAGGTTTGCCCATAGAATCATTATATATTCCAATTTGAGGCTCGAATCTTTTTATTAATTTCTTGCAGGTGGAGAAACGTTGAATATGGTCATCTTCTTTTTGGTTTTCCAACTCTAGGTCTTTTTGTTCCCCCTAAATAAATTTTTATATTTGTTTGTTTACAAAGTTTGTATACATTTTGCTTCACATTATTCTTCTTTCACATTGTGTTTCATGCAATCATTCCATTCATATTTTATAAAATTAATCAATGTTGAACTATACTCACCATTACCCTGTCTTTCCATATCCCTGCCAGATATTTGTCATTTCCTTTACCCACCCCTCCCCCCACTCATTAAATTGTGTGGCCCTATGATTTTCTCCCCCTGCCCTTCCTCATCCTTCTGCTCCTCCCCTCATACACATTTTACTAGGTATCTTTCTATTTCTACAATAATAGCCTTATCCAGTATTTGTCCTTAGGAGACTGAGTTAGTTCATCAGCATAATACTCTGTAGTCCCTCCCAAGTTAAACAGTAATTTTTAAAATCTTTGCTCCTGAGTGCTTCTTAGTATTCCCTTGTTTGAATGTACCAAAATTTCTCAATCCATTTGGACATTTGGACTGTTTCCTAGTTCTTACTATGGTGAATAATATTGTTGTAAACACTGGTGTGCAAATGTCCATTTGTATGTATCTCAGTTATAATGTTGGGGGGTATTTCAAGCACTAGAATAGCTGGGTCATATGGAATTTCTATGTTCCACTTTTTGAGGAAACACCAAACTGGCTTCCAGAGTGGTTGTACCATTTTACAATCACATCAAAGTGTATGAGAGTTCCTATCTTTCCATAGCCTCGCCAACATGCTGTTAAATTTTGCCACTGCTATTGGGATTAGATAGTATCTCTTCGTGTTTTTCATTGGCATATCTCTTACTGCTAGTGATTTTGAGCATCTGTCTGTTGGCCATCCTAATATCTTCCTCTGTGAAAAGGTTTTCCATGTCTTTTGCTAATTCTGTAATTGGGTTATCAGTCTTTCATGTGGAGGCCCTGTAGTATGCTGTAAATTTTTGTTGTGAGATGGTATTGTCAAATGTTTTTCCCAGTCAGTAGGCTTTCTTTTCACTCTGTTGAAAAATGTTTTTGATGCACACAGGGATTTAATCTTTAGAAGGTCCCATTCATCAATTTCATCCTTTCCTGGTTGTATATTTTTGGCTGTTTTTATCAGCTTTCTTATACGATGGGATAAGCTTTGTAAGCTTGATTCCACTTTTCCCCTTATCTTTCTGTTTGGGGCTTTACCCCTAGGTCTCTGATTCAACTTGAGTTGATTTTTGTGTATGGTTAGAGGTATTCATCTTGCTTCAGTTTTCTGCAGGTTGTAGTTTAGTTTTGCCAGTACCATTTGCTGAAGAGGTTGTCATTTCCCCATTTAATAGGTTTTGTTTCTTTGTCAAATATCAATTGACTGTAATAGATAGATGATTTAATTTGTAAGTTCTTAATTTAATTCCATTGGTCTACATGTCTGTCATTGTATCAATACTATGCTATTTTGGTTTTTACAGCTGTGCAGTAGGTTTTGAGGTCAGGGAATACTATGCCTCCCACTTGATTCTTGTTTTTCATAAGTACTTTGCTTATTCAAAGTCTGTTTCTTCTCCGCATATACTTGCCAATTGCCTTTTCTATCTCTTTGAAAATAAATTTGGTATCTGTACTGCAATTGTAATAAACATGTAGATTGTTTCTGACAGGATTGTCATTTTCACTATATTGAATCTTCATTTTCACCATATTGCATCTTCCTATCAATGAACAGGAGGTATTTTTCCATTTATTTAGGTCTTTTATGTTTTTAGCATAAGTGTTTTGTAGTTTTCTTTGTAAATGTCTTTTGTGTCTTTAGTTAGGTTTGTTTCTCAATATCTAAATTTGTGGTTGGCTATTGTAAATGGTATTGCTTTTTGGTTTCCTTCTCTGAGTACTTTTTATTACTTTAGAGGAATCACACTGACCTATATATATTTTGATTTTGTATCCTGCCACTCTACTAAGTTAGTCTACTAGCTCTAACAGGTTGGGGTTGGTTTTTTGTTTGTTTGTTTGTTTTTTTGGTGTTTTTTTGTTGTTGTTGTTGAGTCCTTTGGATTTTCTTTGTACACTATCATATTTTCTGCATATAGTGACAGTTTCTCCATCTCTTTGCCAATCTGGATGTCTCTTATTTTCTTCTCTTGCTCTATTTCCCTAATAAGTACTTCCAATATAATATAATATTGAATAGAAGTGGTGATAGTGGGTATCTTTGTCTGGTCCCTGCTCACAAGGACAATGCTTTTAGTCTTTCTCAGTTGACAAGCATATTGACTTTTGGTTTTGAATATAAGCTTTCATTATGTTGAGGAAATTATCTTCTATTCCTATTTTGCTGACCATTCTAGGGTCCCCCTCCCATATTTCATGATAATGCTTTTCCTTCTCTTCTTGAATTACTTCTTGAGATATTTTTTCAGCCTTCTTATGTCACCATTTCTTCTTTTTCATTAGCTTCTTTATGTTCTATGTACACAGAGTAATTGCACCAAAACGAACTTATTAATAGTGAATCATTTCAGCAAGTATCATATTATCAAAAAACAATGGCAATATAGGAAAACATTCAAGCTGCACCAAGGGAATTGGCAAAAAAAAAAAAAAAAGGCAACAAGAGTCAGTGGAATAGCAATTAAGATATGTCAACAAACTGATGTAATCTTAGGAGTTCTTATTAGACTATGCTAAGGAATTTGGAAGGTAGCTACCTCATGAACTAACTGGAAGAGATTCATATTTGCTCCCATTAAAAGGAAAAAAAGTTATCCAACAATGTGGAAAGTATTGAACAATATCACATGCAAGTACACTTCGGTGAACATCATTTAAAAAGAAAAAAACTAGGACAGTAAAATGATGTGGGTATATATACATTTTTTAATAAAAGTTATTTTTAGTAAATAAATTACTTTGACTATATAAGATTCTATCATACTATCTCTAGCTTGATTTCTATCACCAAAGTCATTATTTTCCAACAGTTAGTCCTTCTTCATTTCCAACTTTTATGTTCCAGTAACTTTTGTTGTTGTTTTTAGGTGCTGTCAAGTCAGGTATAGCTCCTAGGAACCCTACGTACAACTGATCTGACCACTGTGCTATCCAGTGCCTTCCTCACAATCTCTGGCACACTCAAGCCCATTGCCACTGTTGCCATCATAGATCAACCCACCTAGCCGAATATCTTCCTCTTTTTTGCTGCCCCTCTACCTTCTCACACATAAGGTCTCTCTCCAACAAATAAACTCTCCTAGCAACATGCTCAAAATATGTGAGATGAAGCTTCATTATCTTTGCCTCCAAGGAGCACTCTTGCTTCGTCTTCTCTAAGACATATCTATTCTTTTGGTAGTCCATGGGATCTTCATCACTCTTCTCCAACATCACAGTTCAAAGGAATCAATCCTTCTGTTATCCTGATTCATTGTTCAGCTCTCAGACTCATAGCAAGTGACTGGAAAGACCATGGCCTGAATCACGAACACCTCAGTCCTCAATGTGACATCATTATTCATCAATAATTTGGAGAGGTCCCTGACTACAGATTTTTCCAGTGTAGTACATTTTCTGATCTCCTTACTGCTCACACCAAATGTATTGACTGTGGATTCAAGTAAGATGAAGTCATTGGCAGTCTCAATGCTTTCTTCATTCATCATGATATTGTCTATTGGGGCAGTGATGAAGATTTTTGTTTTCTTGACTTTGAACTGTAACCATTACTTCAGCAAGTGTTTTAAGTCCTTCTCATTGTCAGCAAGCAAGATTGCATCATCTACATAGTAAAGGTTATTATATTTCCTCCATTTCTGATGCCACATTTTTCTTCATAGAGTCCAGCTTCATGAATAATTTGCTCAGCATATAGATTAAATAGGAATGGATAAAGAATACAACTCTGACACAAACATACACTTCTTAATTTTGAACCATGCAGTGCTCCTCTGCTCTGTTCGCACAATAGATCCTTGGTCTAGGTATAAGTTTCTTATGAGCATAATTAAGTATTTCAGGATGCCTATCCTTCCCAATGTTAGTAATAATTTATGATTCACACAGTCTTTCCATAATCAATAAAGCACAAATAGTCATTCTTCTGGTATTATTTCCTTTCAACCAGGATCCATCTGACGTAAGTAATGATATCCCTGATGTCGTAGCCTCTTCTAAATCCAGCTCGAGTGTCTGGTAGTTCTGTGTCTATGTACTGTTCTGACTGCTTTTGAATGCTCTTCAGTATTGCTTGTGATGTTAAAGATATTGCTTGATAAACTGCACACATTATTGGATCACCTTTCTATAAGAATGGGAGTAAATGTGAATATTCAGTTTGTCATCAAGCCAGCTGTTCTCCAAACTTCCTAGCATAGATTGGTGAGCACATCCAGGGCTATATTTGCCATTCGGAATATTTCACTTGCTATTATTAAAGCATCTTTATTGTGATGAATTTAAGACTACGAACATTAATAGAATTGCTCAATTTCTTCTTCTTTGGCTTTATTGATTGGCATTGCAAAGTTAAATAGTAATCATACTAGAAGGTTTTTCATACATGCTTATAGATATTATTACATCACTGCATAGTACTTCAGGATTGAATTTGAAATGTTCTTTTTGAGGATGATTTTGACATTATCCCTCTTTAACTTATCATTCCTGGCAGAGTAGAGCATATGACTATCTGTTTTACAAAGCCTAATACCAATCTACTTCAATTCTTTAATGCCTAGGATGTCAATTTTTATGTGTTCAATTTAATTTTTGTATTCCAGTTATCTTATATTTATACTTTGCATATTCAATGTTTCAATTATTAATGCATGTTTGCATTTGTTTCTCCTTTTTTGAGATGTGCTTCATCAGCAAATAAAGTCCTTCATAGGCTGAAAGTCTTACTCAATCCATATCATTAATATAAACTTTCTACATTGAGGAGACAACTTCAGGGATACTTTTAAGGTCTTCCAACCTGAAGACTTCATCTCTCAACACTGTGTTAGGTGGTCTTCTGCTGCTATTCATAGGGCTTTAAAGGATCCATTATTTCAGAAGTGGGTGGCCAACCCTGCTCCCTAGTCTGTCTTAATCTGGAAAATCTGTTGAACTTTTCCACTACGGATGATCATGCTGGTATTTAAAATAGCAGTGACATAGCTTTCACTGTATGCCACAATAAACAAGCCACCATGCTACAAGAAACTGATAGAAGAATGGAAAACATAAGTATACCTGCTTTATTAATACTTCTAGTATCAGAAGTATCAAGTAATAAAACTTCTAGTATCACAGGAATGAGCGTGTCACCACAGAATGCAAAATGACAGATGAGTGGTGGAAGTAGAAGGAAAGTGGCTAATATTTATATAATGTAAAGACGACTTGACCAGCCATAGCTCTGATGATGGAGGAAGATGATGGGAGCAAAGGATTGTGGGTGGTAAGTAAATGCAAAGGATAACAAAATACTATTTCCCACTTGAGTCTCAAGGAGGAATACAATGCTAGACATACTTGGATTTTTAACTTTTTGAAATCTATTTTTAATTTGGGCCTTTAGAAACCTAAGATAATACGTTTGAATTATTTTAAGGCATTGAGTTTATTACAGTAACAATAAGGAACTAATGTATTATTTCACCATCTTTCAATGTTGCATCCCCAGTATCTAGATTTATAAAGTGTCTAGATAATGTGGCCATATAGTTTATCTTCGAAACCATTATACTTTCCTCAGAGTGAAATATGTCTTTAAGGATGGCAACTTCCAACCAAGAAAAGCCCTGGACCAGATGGTTTTAAAGTGAATTTTATAAAACATTTAAAGAAGAACTGTTACCAATTCTACATAAATTATTTCAGAAAATAGAAGAAGATGGAACCCTCCCAGATTCATTCTA
>NW_006400082.1:493281-517551 GCF_000299155.1 Elephantulus edwardii | reverse complement strand
CAGGAGAGGAAGGCCCTCTATGAGGTGGATTGATTCAGTGACTGGAATAATTGGGATGGGAGTGTCAGAGACAGTGTGATTGGCACAGGACAGAGTGGAGTTTAGGGCTGTTGTACATACGGTCACTATGAGTCGCAGGCAACTCGATGGCACATAACAACAACAACAACAACAACAACAACAACAACAACAACAACTTCTCATCCTTGAGATGTGAAAAAAGTCTTCCCTCCCCAACTCTCAGATGACGGTCTTGAAGTAATTGAAAAAGTATATTTACATATGTCTATTAATCATTTCTACTGACACCTTAACATCTGTTATTAAATACTCTGCCTTCCTTCCTATTTATTACCAGATAGCAACTGTTTACTGTTTATTCTTCCATTAAAGACCCACCTCTCCATTTGTACATTAGATCTCATCTCATCTTGTCTAATCCAATACATCGTCCCAATCATTATCTCCTCTCTCTTCCATTTCCTCATTTTCTGGACCAATTTCATCATCACATTAATACATTATGTTATATTTTTGTTATCTTGAAATAAAGCAACATAGCAGTTACCTCATTTTATTCTGCTGCTATAGTCTCCACCCACTTCTTGTCTTCCTTTTAAAAGCAAAATGTCCAACAAATCACATATATTCTCTCTCAAGCTCTTTTGAGCCCAATCCAATGCTGATTCTTGACATTTTTTTGAACCTCTTTACCCTAAGTCACTGATGACCCCTTTACTGAAAACCTCACTACTGTCAAGTTGATTCTGACTCTGGTGGCACTATAGAGCAAAGCAGAGCTGTCTGATACAGTTTCTAGGGCCATAATCTTTACACAAGCAAACTGCAATTTCTTTCTCTTGTAGAGTAGTAGCTAGCAGATTCAATTGCAGTCTTTTTACTGAGCAACTGAATTACTGTGCAACCAGGCTTCCTTCTTTGCTAATACCAGTGACCAGTTATTGGTTATTCTTTCAGTTGGTCCTTCATCTAATTTGATGGTCCCTCACTCTTACATGTTGCATTTTCTTCATTTGCTTCCAGGACCATATATTCTTCTGTTTTCCTTTCTATCTCACTGTATTCTTTGCTAACTCCTTCCCTTCCTGTTTGGTTGTTTTGGAATACACTGGGGCTCAGGATTTGTTCCCATCATTTCCTCAGGCTACAGTCACTCCTTGAGTGATTTCATCTATTAGTATATTTTTAAACTTTATCTGTATGCTAACAATTGCCAGATCTCTATCTCCAGTACAGACAGAGCCTCTGAGGTTTCAAGTCCATATCCAATTACCTCCACCACATTTCCATATGGCTTTCTAATTGGACACTCAAACTTAACGTATTCAGATCAACACATGACTCTTTTTTCTTTTTTTCCTTTTCAGAGTCTGAATTCTTTGCAGTTCTTTCTACATCAGTTTTGAGTTGCATTTGCCTAGCTTCAGTTGCTTGGAGTTTCCTTAACTTCTCTCTTTCTTTCACATTTTATACTGATTCCACCAGAATATCCTTTAATATGCACTTTAAATATATACGGTGATATTTTGCTATCTACACTGTTACCAGGTGATCCAGAATTTGTCCTGTTTCACCTGGTTATAAAATGGACAAATAGGCCTATGTAGGGGAGTGGTAAAGGACAGACATCCTGAAAAGCATCTTGTGATATTATTTTAAAGAGAGTGTATACGTATTTTATAAGCAAGAGTAACTCACACATGTTCATAGATATAAACAGCATTATTTGTGGTAAGAAAAAGTTGGGGAAAACCTAGAAGTCCATTGGTAAGTGAAAAGATAAGAATATTACGCTTAAAATATCTGTTTGAATAGTATGCAAAGTATAGCTATGTAGAGAGATCTTGAAAACAGCATTGGATGAAAAATCAAACAAGCTCTGTAGAATAACATTTTTTTGATGCTTTGAAGTCTAAATTAAATTGTTTATCTTTCAAGGATACATTTGTATCCAAGGACATGTGCTTTGATGCTCCGGTATGAAAACAAATGCAAAAATGATGGACAATGGAGAGAAGAAATACAGTAACACCAGAGAATCCTTGAACTAACCAATAATAACAGCATCCTAGAACTAACCCAATTTTCTTCACTAGTCATAAAGAGAGAGCATATTAGTGCTAAAAAGAAATAACTGTTATCTTAAATAACCCAATTTCTACTTTAAAATATGCATACACACACATCCTGCCATAAGTAGCACTGAGTAAGCTTCCGTTATTCCAAACAAGACCAACTATAAATCTCAGTCAATCAGTCAGTCACTACCATACAGTCAGAATTAACTCAAAGTTCACGTTTCAGGGGGTTTTCAGAGGTTATGAATTGCATGAGAAGAGACTGCCCATTTTTCTTTTCAGAGCCACTCAGAGATTTGAACCGCCAGAGAGGGGCAACCTTTCGGTTAGTGTTTCGACTCCCTATTTACTGGGTCACCAGTAATTGTTAATTACATCCAGCAGACTATGACTCTTAACCACTCTATGAACAACCTTGCAAGAACTGAACCTTGTCCTAAATAACAGATCTGAACCTTCCCCTATACTGTCTTATCCTAAATCTCTGATATACTTGAGCCCAGTGTTACAGTCACTATGTCAATTTGTCTTGTTGAAAGTCTTTCTCTATTTTGCTAATCCTCCAACTTTCTGAGCATGATGTCCTTTACCAAGGACCTAGCAATATGCTCAATATATGTGAGACAAAGCTTCACCATTTTTGCCTGTAAGAAGCACCCTGGTTGCACTTTCTCTAAAACACATGTCCTTGTTCTTTGGCGATGAGATAGTCCTTTTTCTTATTTAACACCACTCTATGGCATCAATTCTTCTTTTCCCATCCCACAACTCATTTGGTCTTTAATCATTAATGGTCATTGCCTCAGATCTATTCTTGATATGGTTTTTATGGCTAGACCATCAGAGCTCCCTATAAATCCAAAGAACATCTAATTATAAAGACTGCTATTTTATAGAAATCAAAAGTTTGAAAAATATCTGTTGATACAGAAGTAAATATTTTCTAAAACGACATGAGCTTCTACAAAATATCTATCAATATTTATCTATAGATCTATCTATCAAAAGAGGACATTTACATTCACAGAGGGAGAGAGGGAAGAATATATTAATATGGTCACTTTAGTGAATGAGAGATTAAACTTCAGGTCATCTTGCAAAGTTACTCAGTTGAATGAAAAAGCAAAACGTAATAACAACAACATCAAAACCCCATCACATTGCTGTCTAGTCAGAACTAACCCATGATTTTTTTTTTTTGAGACTATAAATTACATAAGAAGAGAATGCCCAACTCTCTTCTTCCGGGCGGCTGTTCTTGTTAGGTGATGTCAAGTCATGTTCAACTCATAATGACTCATAAACTGCTGACCTGAACCCTTCCTTATCCTGTGCTATTATAGTCTCTGGCCCACTAGAGCCCATCCATCTCTTTGAGGGTCTTCCTCTCCTTTACTGACTTCCATATTTCTAAGCATGATGTCCCTTTCCAAGGAATAGCCTGTCCTAGAAACAAGTCCAAAGTATGAAAGACAAAGCTTCACCGTCTTTGCCTCCAACAAGCATGCTGGCTGCACTTTCCCAAGGTATATCTGTTTGTTCTTTTGGCAGTCCATAGGATATTCAGTGCTCTTCTCCGACACCATAACGCTAAAGAAGCATGTCATCCTTATTCATTCTCCAGCTCTGATGCATAGTGGGTGATTTGAAAAGAACCTGTCCTGAATCAGGCACATCTCAGTCTTCAAAATGACATCACTTCCTCATCAGCATTTTGGACAAGTCTCTGACAATGAATTTGCCCAGTGTAATATGTCTATGACTGCTGGTACCACAGTGTTGATTGTTGATCCAGGCAAGATGAAATTACTGATGGCTTCAATCCTTTCTCCACCTATTACAATTATAATTGTTGGTCCTGTGGTGAGGACCTTAGTGCTCTTGATGTTGAGATGTCATCCAGACTGAAGGTTGTAATCCTTGTTCTTCTATAACAAGCACAAGCATTTCATATCCTCCTCATTTTCAGCACGCAAAGTTGTGTTAACTGTCTAATGCAGGTTATTGATGAGTCTTCCTCTAATCTCGATGACACTTTCTTCATAGAGTCTAGCTCTTCAAATAATTTGGTTAAAGCTTCTGTTGTTGTTATTACATGCTGCTGAGTCATAGATGACTCATAGTGACCCTATGAATGAAAGACCTAACACTTGTATAATTTTCATTGTTTCTCCAAGTTCATAGGGTTTCTGGAGGCAAGCTAGTTCAGAAGCAGATGCCACTCCTCCTTCTAAGCTTGTTTTAATCAGGGAGCTCCACCAAACACTGTCCACCATGGATTAATCATTAATCACATTTGGCACATCAGTGTCACAGTGTTCAGCATCACAGCAACCATGAGTTACCTCTGTACAGCAAATGGATAGACCAGTGCTATACCATTTAGAAGAATGTTTGACCAAAACCAATTAAAACCAGGCCTGTGGGGTACAGATTAAAATCATCCATGTTTGGCTTGGTAACATCGCTTTCATGGATAAGGCTTCCAGTGAGTTCTAATCACCAGAGGGAGAGAACCTTTGCATTAACAGCACAACATAATTTCCTGCAGACTAGGTCATTAGAACTATTCTTCTCTGTCACTTACAGTCCATGTAAGTTGAAATTCACTCAATAGCTCTTGTGGGGATTGGTGGGAAAGTTAGGACACTTGACAGAACTGTAGCATCAGAGATAGGGTATATGGAAAACATCTATCCAAAGAAAAACCAAGGAGGAAACATGGCTCTGTCTTTTCTTCAAAGAAAAATGTAAATTCTCCCGTAAAGAGTATGGGAACATAAGCTTGTTCATCCATGGGTTTGGGGATCAAATTTATACTACTTTATAGCCAAAGAACTCCCAGGATATGAAGGCACATGAACATATTTCCATGAAGGTGGCATCCAAGAGAATTAAAAGTAAAACTCTTGTGGAGAAAAATCATTCTGAATACACATTCTCAGAGATTTCCATGTCTTAAATTAGTCTAAATATTTACTCACCATAAAAAACAAAGTATGACCCCTTAAGGAAACAAAGCACTATGATTGAGAATAAGTAGAAATTATGAACCGCTGATTTCATCACAAGGATCAGATGGAGAATATCAAGTAGTAAAGAAAATAGAAGAGAAACAATTGAAGAGACAGTAACTGAGAATTTTCTTGAACTGATTTTTTAATAAAAGGAAACAAATACATAAATCAAAAGAAAAAAGCAAAGAAATTACTGTCTTCAAAGGAATAAGAAAAATAAGGATCAATCTATCTTTTTGCATTAAAAATTATCTTAAGATCTTGAGTGAAATAATAATTTTTGGGAAAATAAAATTTAAAAAAAGAAAGAATTTATAACCACAGCCTTTTACTGAAGGAATTCTGTAGATTCAACTTCAGAAAGAATGAAAATATCCCAGAGAAAGGTATTATGAGTAAAAACACTGGCAAGCATAAAGTCTAAACCAACATTAGCTATCAAAACAATACTTAAAATGTTTACACTTTGGATTAAAGCTAATAATAAAATTTTAAATGGCTCAGAATAGTCTGAAGGAGACATAGGCGATGGTTAGAATGGATTCTAAATTCTCTGTCTTCCCCATGAGAAGGAGAAATAAACTAAATCAGTTGATTTTAGACTTTTAAAATTTATCTACTAAGAGGAAAATAATGGATATTATGGCATTTAGTCCATATAATAAATAAAAGACAAAAGGGAATTAAAGTAAAAGATAATGTCAACAGGCACAAATATAAAACATTAAATGATGTAGTAGAAATAAATCCATACATTCTAGTACTCACAAAGAATTTATTTTTCAGATAAAATGACAGAACTTTTCTGATAGAATGTAAAAATTTGAATAATATTACTGAGAATTATATATATGGAAAATAACATGCAGAAAAAAAATCTAACATAACACCAGTATTATCAGAAATTAAAGGCTAAGAGGCAGAAGTCATGAGGACAGACACAGAGGATCATTTTATGAAGTGAATTTTAATTTCACTGAATAATTTAAATATTTGTTAATATTTATGGATAAAATAGCCTTAAAATAAAGACACCAGAATTTGACAGAATTAAATATAAACGTAGGCAAACTCACTACCAGAGTTGGATATAGAAACACGATGTCTTAGAGATTGAAAAGTCCAGCAAGGCATAACCGGTACACATAAAGAATACCTGACCAATACAATTAACAAGCTGGATTTAATAGGCACACAACGTAAAGTCTGCTGAACAATTTGAAAATATCTTTATATCCATTCGTGCAGGAACACTGGCACAAACAACAAACTACAGACAGTTACAAAGGATATCCATTCCTAAGTGTGTATTTGTAACGAAAAAGACAAGGTGCACCTCTATTCTATTTATTTTTGTGTAAAAACCTTGGCAGGTATTGTCCTCAAAGCATTGAGCTACTAACCAAAAGGCAGTTTAATTCTATCTACTCCAAAGAGAAAAATGAAGCAGCCTGCTTCTATAAAGATTTATGAACTTGGAAATCACTAAGCAAACCAAACCCAAATCCAATGCAAACGTGTGGATCCTGAATCATAGCAACCTTATAGAAAAAAGAGTAGAGCTACTTCACAGGGCTTCTGAGGATGCGATTCTTCATGGAAGCAGACTGCGTTATTTTCTCTCAGGGAACATCTGGTGAATTCAAACTGCTAACCTTTTGTTTAGCAGGTAGACTTGTATACCATTCCATCAATAGTGTTCTTAAACATTAATATAAGAAAAATAACAAAATATTCATAAATTGCCCTTTTCATTTTAGAAGTTACAAAACTGAAACAACAGAAGGTCAAAAAATAGAAAACAGAGTTAATGAAGATAACAACAAAAATTAGCCTAATACAACTGTTGCTATAGTTGTAATGAGCCTTTGTTTGTCTGCAATTCATAGCGACACTATGTACAACTCTGAACCCTGCCCTGTTCTAAGCCAGTCTCACTGACTCCAACACACCAATCCCCCCACCTCCTTTGCCCTGGTTACTGTATCAATGCATCTCATCAGGGGTTTTCCTCTCCTGCACTGTCCCTCCACTTTTCCAAGAATGATGCCATTCTCCAAGGACCTGACCCTTCTGACTATGTTCCCAAGATATGTGAGACAGAGCTTAAAAATCCTAGACTCCAAGGAACAACTTGGTTTCACCTTGTTCAAGACAGACCTGTTTGTTTTCTTGGCAGTCCAAGGTCATCAATATAAAAAAAAAAATCTTCAATAGAAACACAAACAGAGTACTGACAAAGAGAGATAAGGAAACAATGCTAACAATCAGTACTTCAAGCTCAAAGGAATGAAAAAAGATGTTCTTGTTTCTGTTTTGTACCATCAAGTCCGAAACATCCCATAGCTGACCCTCCAAGAGCTTTCAGAGGCAATAAAATCCCACAGAAGAGATTTCCATCTTTCTCCCTCAGAGCAGCTGGCATATTGGAACCATGTGCCTTTGGGATTGCAGTGCAGGTTCTTATCATTAAGCCACTACCTCTGTCTCTATCTCTGTCAGATCTATATATATTAAAACCACTAAGTATACAAACACACATACATATACCTAAATATACATATATAGATATAGATCTAAATATACATATATACATACACATATATACCTAAATATACGTATCTCTATTTAATCTCTCTCTCTGTCTCTAAGTCTATATCTCTCTATATATGTGTATATATATGTGTGTGTATATATATATGTATGTGTATATATATGTATGTGTATATATATGTGTGTGTATATATATGTGTGTGTATATATGTGTGTGTGTGTGTGTGTGTGTGTATATATATTAGAGTAGAGTTGGAACTGGCCCATAGCTGACCCTCCTCTAGCAGGTGTTCAGAGACAGTTAAAGGCAAGGGAGGAGATTATCCATCTTTTCACTGCAGAACATGAACTTCATGCCTTAGAGATTGCATCTCAGCTTCTTGTCACTGGGCCAAACTAAATAAAAATACTGTAAAAATTTTAGTTAAGTGAGCTCTGGTGGCCTAGTGACAAGGAGGTGTACTGCAATCCACGGAGGTGCATGGTTCAAATCCACCAGATGCTCTGCTGGAGAAGGAGGAACAATCTCCTCCTGTGCCAGTCAGATCTGATTTGATGGTACACACACACACACACACACAAAATTTAAAAAATTGAAAAAAAATTTAGTTAAATTTCTACAATAAAATAGTTTCTTAAAACTAGTTAATCTCTATTTGAATTTCTTGTTTTTATTTACCCTCAAGTCAGAAACAACTCATAGTTGATGCTCCAGTGGGTTTTCAGAGGCAGTAAGATCGCAGGAGAAGGTTGTCCATCTTTCTCTTGCAAAGCAGCTGCTGAATCCCAACTTCACGCTTTTGAATTGACAGCTCAACTCTTTAACAACACTAAGCCACTCTCATTAATTGTAGACGTGTTAATTAAGTTGTTATGAATTGTTGTTGTTATGTGCCGTCGAGTCGCTTGCGACTCATAGCGACCTTATGTACAACAGCCCTAAACTCTGCTCTGTCCTGTGCCAATCGCACCGTCTCTGACACACCCATCCCGATTTTCCCAATCACTGAATCAATCCACCTCATAGGGGGCCTTCCCCTTCTGCACTGTCCCTCCACCCTACCAAGCATGATGTCCCTCTCAAAGGATCTGTCCCTCCTTGCAACATGTCCAAAATATGTCAGACGGAGCCTTAGAATCCTTGCCTTCAAGGAGCAGCCCAGTTTGACCCTTTCAAGGATGAATCTGTTTGTTTTCCTAGCAGTCCATGGTACCCTCAATACTCTTCTCCAGCACCACAGCTCAAAGGCATCTATTCTCTTTTTATCCTCCTCAGTCATTCATTATCCAACTCTCTGATGCATAACAAGTGATAGTGAAGACCATGGCCTGTATCAGGCACACCTTAGTCTCCAAAGAGACACCATTGCTCTTCAGTACTTTGGAGAGGTTCTCTTGACATGTGTGCCAAGAGCAGGGACAACACTGATACAAGTGGTTAACTCCACAATAAGGGATATATCTTTCACTTTTCTGTAAAATGCTAGTCTGTCTGATACTTCTCTATATCTGAACATTCAGACTAAGACAGACTAGGAAGAAGGATTGGCCATCCACTTCTGAAATAGCAGGCCTCTGAAAACCCTATGTACAACCCTATGTACAAGTTGAATTAGTCATTTAAAAATTTCCTATAAACAAGAGGCCAATCCATTTTAAAAGATAATTCTTGCACATTTTTAAGAGAAAGGTAGTTCCAAACTTTTACATACTCTTCTAGAAAATAGAAAAATAGAGAACCTTCTAAGTAATTCCTTGTGTCTAACAAAAACTTGCTATCGAAATTGAAAAAAGTAAAATATGAAAATGAAATTTTTGTTCAGTCTCATTCAAGAACATATATAAAACATTAATATTAAAATAATAATATTATAACATTAATAAACATTCTTGTTAAGATTATCTAGCTTTCGTACCTTTGCTTTTGAGCACACTTTTCTATCTTCTAGTTCAATGAATTTAAAAGATCCTGGCATAAATAAGCAATTCATGTGAACAACAGTGGGGAAACATGAAGATTGAAGACGTGGGAAGGTCAGTTCACAGTAATACTATTGATATAGGGAATTTACTTGTTGCTCTGGGTACCTCTGTATTTTGCGGTGGGCCAAGGTGCAGTCCTGGATGTGCTCACTAGGTTGGGCCAAGAAATCTGGAAGGCAACTACTTGGACAACTGATTGGCAAAGATCCATAGTTATTCCTATTACCTAAAAAAAATGGTGAAAGAGTAAATTATCAGACAATATCGTTAATATCTTGTTGGCAAAATCTTGCTGAAAATCATGAGCAACAGCATCAGGATAGATAACTAGATGTTTTTGATCCAGGGAATGTCTTCTCAATTACTTGTTATGCATCTGAGAACTGGACAATGACTAAGGATGATCAAAGAAGAATCAATGCCTTTGAATTTTGGTGCTGGAGAAGAGTGTTGAACATACCATGGACTGCCAAGAGGACAAAGAAATCTGTCCTGTGGAGGCTGAAGCCAAGTTGCGTTGGCAGCAAGGATTTTGAAAACTGTCTCACATAATTTGGGCATGTTTCCTGTAGGGTGTAGTAGGATTCTTCAAGGAGGACTACACGTTTGGAAGAGTGGAGGGTACAGTGCACAAAGAGAAGACCCTGGATAATATAGACTTATATTGTGAGTGTGCAATGGGTCAGGTGTGTCAGAGAAGGTGATGTTGGCTCAGGACAGAGCAAGATTTAAAGCCATTGTCCACAGGGTTATTATGAGTTGTAGTCCACTCAAGGGCATGTAGCTACAATAACAACAATAATAATTGGTACATGTCTTTGTCATTTATGACACAAGTCATTTTCATGGGGTTCTTTGCAATGACTTTAACTAATGTGGGGCAAAACTAGGCATGATTAGACTTTTTTTCCCTTGTGGCATTATGATCCTTTCAATAAAAAAATAGTAATCAAATGGTTTCACCAAGAAACACTTATGTGAATACTCTGACAAGATAAAACATTCAATCCTGCAAATTTTTATGAGAGTATATAAAATGTAAATCTTGTTTGGACTTGTAGGTAAGAAGGGCTTCTTTGAAGAACTAAGGTTTTGTCTAAGATTTAAAGAAATATGAAGAGTTAAGTCAGTGAAAGAAATTAAAATCAGGTTGGGCAGAAGGAATTATACATGCCAATAAGACAAAAGGGTGTAAAACTGTAGTGATTAAGGTTTATTGTTCAAAATTGCTTTCCTAGCCATTGATTTTGACTTTGCCATTTGGATGGATGAGAATACACAAATAGATATGCTAGTTTATCCACAAGGGCACTGGGTAGTCTCCCATTAAATTGCATAGATTCAGCAGCAGAGATGGGGAAACTTACCACCACCCAAGAAGAAACAGAGAAAGCAGAGTACACATTCTTCAGGTTGAAAGATTCCTGTGCCACTCAGACCATGGTCTATAGGAACAGCAGCAGCAGCTGGCACTGCAGCAAAGAACCAGAGACTTGCCTCAAGACTAACCTTGAGATTGCTACCCCAAGGAACCAGGTCTAAGAGACTTCACCCTAGCTTGCTGGAGGACTGGAGGAAGAGCTGTAATTGGCAAGATTAAGAACTTCGTGACATGGGCATAAAACAGTAAGGCAGAAGGTCTGAGGTACTGTGTAAGCTGTCCCGATTAAGTGATTGTATCTTGTGTCTAGTATGAATAATTGACTTGTGAATTCCCTAATAAGCCTTATAAATATAAGTATGGCTCTGTGTGCTCTTTGAGTTTTGCAATGAATTTCAGACCCTGTAGAACAGTCAGCTTGGTGTCAGAGTTGGTAGAAAGAGGTACAGGAGTAAAGGAGACATGCCTGAACTTATGGGAACTGGTTTTCTGTTGTGGATGCTGTTGGTGGGGGCAGTGTCCCCTTGTGGAGTTTGCAGAGGTCAGATAACGGTCATCCCCATGTTGCCCTTGATCTTTGTATAATAACATATTAGAGGTTAATGAATAAAAGAGTGTCTCAAAGTGAGACTGTAGAAGTATCAAGGGACTCAATGACAAGGTTCTCAAAGATGACAGGAATTGGACTTCTAACGTGCTGAAACAATTATAAAGGGGAAAGTCTCATTCTTTTCCCATGACTCTCTATGGTACAAAGATTAGAGTAAGGACATAAAGGACAATTAAGAGAGTATTCCATTAGTCCAGGAGAGACATGCTTGTGCCTTGGACAAGAATGGTGGTAGAGATGGAAAGAGGAATGTTAACAATATTTCAGAAGAAAAAAAAATGCAAACTTGATTAAATATGAAATGTGAGGAAAAGAAAATAATCACGAGCTATTTGGTAAATGGAGAACTCACTTAGTAATAGGAAACAATAAGAAAGGACTAAGTTAGGAATGAAGTAAAGATAAGATCACAGTACACATTAAGTTGCCTTTGAGTGAGTGAGGTGAATATTTTGAATAAGAAGTACAAGTTTAGAGTTCAAAGTTGGGCTCAGTATTAGATACTTTAATTCATTTGTGATTCAATGGAAATTTAAATCATTCACTTGTTTAAGAAGAACAGAGGGTGAAGAAGTCTTAGGAAAGACTTTAGGTAATTTAACACTAGCGTTTAGATACAAGATTTTTTTAAAAAAAGTAATGGGCAAATTATATTACTTAGGTCTCACCTCTTCTGTGCTTCTGTGATTCCAGATGTCTTGCACCTCTTGTTGTGGTGGCCAGTCTCTCTTTAGTTTGGCAGCCTCTAAATTCATATTCCAGGTACTAGAATTAGGGAAGGGGTCTGAGGAAAAGTCCTTTGCCTTGGGTGTCTGCTCCAAGACTGACTTCTTGAGACTTAGTGCCTCTTCTCGTCCAACAATGTCAGTCTGGAGACAAAAGTGTGTCTGATCCAGGCCATGGTCTGCAATTACGTGCTATACATCAGAAAGCTGGGCAATGACTAGGGATGATAGAAGAAGAATTCATGCCTTTGTACTGTGATGCTGGAAAAGTTTATTGAATATATATACCATGGAGTGCTAAGACAGCAAACAAGTTCAATCTTGGAAAGAGTGAAATGAGGGTGCTCCTTGGAGGCAAGGTTTCTGAAGCTCTATCTGACATACTTTGAGCATGTTGCAAAGAGGGATAAGTCCTTGGAGAGGGACATTATGTTTAGGAGGGTGAAGAGACAGCGGGACAGCATAGGAGAGGAAGACACTCTATGAGATGGACTGATTCAGTGACTGGAGTAATGGGGTAGGTGTGTCAGAGACGGTGTGGTTGGTTCAGGATAGAGCAGAGTTCAGAGCTGTTGTACATAGGGTTGCTATGAGTCACAGTTGACTTTATGGCACATAACAACAACAATAGATAAATAAATAAGATAATCAGAAGAATGGAGTGTCATGGAGAACAAGAAGAAGAGAATTAATTCAAGAAGGAAGTTGTGGTCTGTGAAGTACTTCTAGTTAAGTAACCAAGACCTAGAAGTCATGTAGGGCATAATTGTATGTGTGCTAAAATGATAGCCTCACTCGTCACTCACTCATTGCCACAGAATCAATACTAAATCATAGGGGCCCTCTATCAAGTTTTTGAGCTATAACTATTAACAGGAAGTGAATACCTATCTCTCTCCTGTGAAATCACTAGTAGGTTCCAACCTCTCATGATCATCAGTGTTTTAGTTAGCAAAACAACATGTAAGCCAACTTAGACTGGATCAGGAAAAGATAGGATATAAAGAACTGCTGGGAGCCTTGCCTCTATTACACATTAGTTCTTCTGATATTTGTCATGCCACTGGTGGCCTGTGTTAAGGAGTAATACTGCCAACTCAGAAGCACATAGTTAAAACCCACCAACTGCTCCGTGTTAGAAAATGGGCATTCTCTTCCTGGGTGATTCACTGCCTCTGAAAACCCACTGGAGGGTCAGCTATGGGTCAGTTCCAACTTGTTAGTAAGTAAGAGCAAAAACAATTGATTCATGTGGCAGTTCACTTGCCATTCAGTGGAAGAGAACAGATGCCCTAAATAAGCAAAGAAGGGAGACGTTTCTTTCTGAGTTCTTTTGCATGTAGTGTCTTTTTTTTTTTCTTCCCCCGTTAAGAAGGGAAATAAGGGTCACAGAAGATATTTTGATAAATATAGAGTGATCATCTTCACACACTAGGAAGCTATGGGTGTCTAGTGGGTGAGACATTGTGCTACCAACCCAAAGATGGTGGTTGTTTACCATCGAGTTGGAACCGACCCATAGCTGACCTTCCAGCAGGTTTTCAGACGCAGTTTTAATATCATGTGAGGAGAAAGCCCATCTTTCATCCATGGAACAGCTGGTAGATTTGAAAAGCTTGCCTTTGGAACTGCAGTGCAGCCCTTTACTGATAAGCCACCAGAGCTCCCTAAGCAATTCTAATCTACCAGCTGCTCGACTGGAAAAAAGATTAGCCATCTCTTCCCCAGCCATTTATCTCTTAAAATCCACTGGATAATCAGCTATGAATAGGTTCCAACTAAATGGCAATGAGTTAAGTTACCACTCTGTTCCAAAATGACCTCAATGTAACTTAACTGATATAATCGTCAAAGATCCTATTTCTAAACTATATTATTCTCATAGGCTCTGGAGATCATGGCTTCAACATATTTTTTGGGGGGAGACACAATTAAATCACTAACAATATTACTGAATTTTGTTTATTAAGCTAAAGTATAGTTTAGGTAGACTTTTCTATCAAAAGTTGAAAGAAGATGCATTTTCGTAATTTCAGTAAGTAACTCAATAGACTAATATATTGTTGTTATTGTTGTTAAGTGCTGTCGAGTTGCTTGTGACTCCTGGTGACCCTATGTACAACAGCTCTGAACCCTGCTCAATCCTGTGTCAATCTTATTATCTTCAACACACCCACTCTGATCCAATCCACCTTATCAAGAGTCTTTCTCTCTTGCACTGTCCCTCCACCTCAACCCCTACTTCCCAAGCATGATGTCTCTCTCCAAGGACAGATTCCTCCTTACAATGTGCCCAAAGTATGTCAGGCAGAGCTTCAGAATCCTTGCGTTCAAGAAGCAACCTGGTTTCACCCTCTCAAGGAAAAACCTGGTTTTTTTTCTCCTAGCAGTCCATGGCATATTCAATACTCTTCTTCAGTGTCATAGCTCTAAGGCATCAATTCTCCTTCTATCATCCCTAGTCACTGTCCAGGTTTCTGATGCATAGCATATAATTGCAAAAACTATGGCCTGTATCAGGTGCACCTTAGTCTTTAGACTGATATCGTTGCTCTTCAGTACTCTGGAAAGGTCCCTGACAGCATATTTTTCCAATGTAATTAACCTTTTCATTTCTTGACTGCTGTTACAAGAGAGTTGATTGTAGAGACAAGCATACTGAAGTTATTAACAATCTCAATCTCTTCATCGTCTATCATGATGCTGCCAATCAGCCCAGTGGTGAGAAATTTTGTTTTCTTGATGTTGAACTTCAATCCATATTAAAGGCTGCAGTCCTTGATCTTCTGCAACAAATGTCCCTGGCCCTGTCAGCAAGCAAGTTTGTGTCATCTGCATAACACGTGTTGATATGTCTTCCTCCAATCCTGATGCCATATTCCTCCTCATAGACCCCAATCTCCTTCCACATATAGATTGAGAAAGTATGAAGGTAGGATGTATCCCTGGTGTATGTCTTTTGAAACTAACACATTATCATCTCTTGATACAAGGGAATTTATGGCTTCACTAGGAGGCTGATCGCATCTGTGGTCAGTGATGTTCTTTGGGGCACAGGCTGTCCTTGTCCCTCTTTTCATCAGAAGATTATCCCAAAGCTAATATTCTTTTTCTAGGTATCTCCACAATAATTGCCTTTGAAGAGTAACTATGAGAAGTATTTATGAACCAGAAGGTACAGAATTACATCTACATTCTTAAAGAGAAAAAAGAAGGAAGGAAGGAAAAGTAAGATAAAAGCCCTTTTGCAATTTAGATTTATTTCATTTCCTTAAGTCTTTGTTACTTCAGGCAAAACTACATCTGAGAGAAATGAAAAAAATATATCATCATGTATGTTTAAGAGGCCTTATTTAAATTGTTCATAACTTGATTATTTTGGCTGGTTCTATTAATTTTCAGAATACTAGCTAAATGCAAATATGAATATTAAAGCACTAAAATTATGCAAAAAATCTGAGCAAAATTCCAAGAATATCTATGTATATTTAATATATAAATTATAATTGAAAGGCCTTTCCAAGAACATTTGCTTAATAAATGAAAACGAGAATGGATTTTTTTTGCAATGCTAATGATTTTTCTGCATTCTTGCGCCAAATCTTATTAGATACTAGGAAATAGATTATAGGTATTCATTCAGAGAAGATATACTCTTTAGTGTCTAATACATGAGTACAGTGGGTTATTAACTAAAGTCAAAGTGATAGTCCAGGAAAAGGGTTTAATAAAACTGTAACTGTTCAGGGGTGTTTGCTTAGTGTTGGGGGAGAGGATGCAGAGGAAAGAGAAGAATCTTTACCCCAAATCAACAAGGATTGTCATAGTCCCAGTTTAAGAAATAAACTGGATTAAATCCATGCGTCATTTTAAAAATAGAAGATGAAGAAAAGTGGTTTCAACTTAGATTGCCCAAACAGCCCTTTCATTAAGCAAAAGGGTATTATAATAGAATACAGGCTTACTCAGTTACCGCTAAAGTATTTACACTAATGGACTAATAAAGTTCTCAAGTGATATTCTGGCATGATTTGGAGTCAGGTTGGTTTCTCGGAATGCAGAGAGGTCAGGCAGGAATTCAGGAATGTGAGTGAGGTCACATTTCTCCCACCTCTGGACGTCTTGTACCTCTAAACGTTTCTTCAGTTACTGTCCGGAGTTCTTTTCTTCCTCCAGGTAAAGGCAGATTTCGGTGAGTTCCACAGTGATCAGCTCAGAAAATTTGAAAACAATCGCTAATGGTTTAGAACCGGCAAAAAACCCCAAACTCCCTTGAAAAATGCCAGGCATTATGAAGGACAATGAATGAAAGTCTCTTCTTCATCAGAATATCTCTATTTTTTGCTGTTACAATTCTTTCATGCTAGACTTGTATTTCACAGTGCTGAACACGTAGATGCAGCCAAAAAGTTCTGACTAATTTGAATATGAGCCATGTGAAAAATAAAAACATGGGCATAACGTCGCTTTGTTTTACAGACAATGCTCTCTGTCCCTGTGATCCTGTGTAGGCAAGAGGGTGACAAGTATCAGTTTCCCTACTTTGCATATTGGGAAATGATGTGCCTAGCAACTAAATGACTTGTTTGAGCCCACACTGAGAGTCAATTACCATTCCAAGAATGCAATCTGGGAATCCTGGCTGCAATGATGCAGTGAGCCCATTGCGCAAAACTTGTGCAAAGTTCAATTGTGTGGAGCAAAGGTATTGTAAACACTAGCAAATCATTACTCCAATCCTGTAAAGCACATTGTCTCTTCAAAAATTGGCCACAATAAGTTTTATTAAAAATGGGAAATCCAATGAAAAGAGAGCACATACACTGATCCCTTTAGCCAAATGATGAAGGGACTACCACTCGGGGCATGATTGTGAAGACTGTTGTTTTGTTGTGTGTGGGTTGTTTTTTTTAAAGAATATTAATAGCTTTATGAAAATATTAGAAGTTGTTAAAACATATTTTAAATAAAACGTCTATGATCAATAACAACACATTCAGCTGTGTTTCTGATTATCGTGCCACCTGCTACTATTTCTTTTCACTTGACAAGACATCAAACTCCGTGGCCTAGACAGTTTGATCGTATCAGATAGACTAAAACATAGTCACCTGCTTAGCAAACAAGTGTACAATTAGGTCAGAATGTTCTCAGTTTTTCTGCTCCTTTCATGTCCTTCCTTTTCTAAGTTTAGGTTTTTATCCTTTTCCTCTTAGTTCTCA
Organism: Elephantulus edwardii; assembly: GCF_000299155.1. Lineage (NCBI taxonomy): Eukaryota > Metazoa > Chordata > Mammalia > Macroscelidea > Macroscelididae > Elephantulus > Elephantulus edwardii. The sequence goes on along the minus strand of NW_006400082.1, from coordinate 499,961 downwards.
GTGTTTTTCTATCAATCACTTTGCTTTTGAGTGTCCTTACTCATTCTTTTCTGTCAGCCTTTTCATACTTTAGGATGAAATAAAAAAATTAAAAATCCCTTTTTGTAATGCTCATAGTCAAACTTAGCTAGTGTTTAAGTGCTCTATTGTATAGTTGTTGGGTTTTTTCCTTAAAATAAAAAAAAAAAAACACACAACTGTAAAGACAATGTGAAAACTATTTTTCTTGTAAAAATAGAAACTTGGAAAACAGCTAGCTGGTCAACTGACTAGAAGAAATCCATATTTGTTCCCATTCCTAACAAAGGTGATCCAACAGATTGTGAAAATTACCAAACAATATCATTGCTATCTCATGAAAGCAAAATCTTGCTAAGATTATTTTAAGATGGCTGAAACAGTATGTCCATAAGGGAACTTCCAGAAATTCAAGCTGGGTTTTTAAGAGGCCATGGCACAAGGATATCATCATTGGTGATGCCAGATAAATCTGGGCTGAAAGCAAGGAATATAAAAAAAGATGTTAACTTGTCTATTATTAGTTATGCTGTTGTTGTTGTTTAGGGCTGTCAAGAATGACTCATAGTGACCCTATTACGGCTAACTCTGAGAAGAATAAGAATCCCAGAGCACTTGATTCTTGATTGTACTCTTGAGAAACCTATATAAATAAGAAGTAGTTGTCTGAACAGAAGTAGGGTGCGTTATATAATTTAAAATCAGGAAAAGATGTGCATCAGTTGTATCCTTTACAACTCAACAGCATTTAACAATAATAATAATGATAACACAGAGAGAGCTCTGTTGGCTTAGCGGACAGAAAATTATACTACTAAGCCCAAGGTGGATGATTTTAATCTGCGGCTCTCAGGCCTGGTTTAAATTGTTTGTCAAACTTTCTTCTGTGTGGAATAGCACTGGTCTGTGCATTGCTGTACAGGTAACTCATGATTGCTGTGATGCTAAACACTGTGAAACTGATGTGCCAAATGCGATAATGGTTACCCATGGTGGACAGTGTTTGGTGGAGCTTCCCAATTAAAACAAGTTTGGAAGCAGGAGTAGCATCCACTTCCTAAATGGCTTGCCTCCAGAAAATCTATGAACAATACTCAGGTCTTTCGCTCATAGGGTCTCTATGAATCATCTACAACTTAGCAGCACTTAACAACAACAACAAAACGCAAAGTGTATACTGTAAAGATACAACAACTTGACGATTTCTACATGTCCAGTTGGGTGACACTGATTACATTTTATAAGTTGTACAATCATTATTACTTTCTTTTTCCAAATTGTTCATTTCCCATTGATGTGAACTCTTGTCCTCTAAGAATTCCTCTTAATCTTTCAAATTGCTGCTGTTAATTTAATCATAAATAGACAGTTCTCAAAATGCATTATGTTAAAGGTAAATATGCTTTAATAAATAAACTAACATTTTTTTTCCTGTTTAAAGAAGTTAAAAAATATTTATGGATTAAGGTTAAAGATTATCAATCAATACAACATTTTTTTTTCTTTTTATCAGGATTCATACAGAGGATCTTTGATTAAAATATTAAGGCATAGTAACCAGACAATATCCAGTTCTTCCAGACTAACAGCAAAGAAGATTTGCTTATGGAAGCACTGAGGCACGTGTTTCATCTCTTCTTTGTATTCTTGACTTTCTCCTCACTGCTCTAGTTGAAGAGACACCAGCTGTAGCTCTGATGACCACTGTGAGCTTTTGAAGGCCGCAGACACTATGAAACAAACCAGGAGGTATAACAGAAGGACTAGAAAATTATATCAGTTGGCCTTTGATAGTTTTACTGCATCTTTATTCTTTTTATAAAAATATGCATCATCAAAATCACCAAACCCAAATTCAAGTAGCATTTTTTTTGGTTTATTTCTTTTGTTTTTCCTTTTCTTAATTGAGGTTTTTAATGAAAGTGTATAGAGAACTTGAATTTCCATTCATTCATTGTTGCATATTTTCCTCCATGCCCACCTCTCCCCATACCCTGCCCCAGTTTGCTTTTCTCTTTGAAAGAAAAAAAAAATTAATTCATTGTTATACAATCCCCCCTCCAAGCCCATTTTACTATGCAGCTCTTATTCTGGACTTTTGTCATGCAAATAATACCTAATCATATATTCCTTCTAAACAGTTCTTTTCCTCATCTGTTTCAATGCAGTGCACATTATTTTTCCCCACTTTTCTTAGTTTCCCCTAACCCTCATGCCTGTCCTGATTTATAACAGTGGTATTATGCAGTATTTGTCCTTTTGTGAATGAGATATTTCACTCAGCATAATGTCCTCCTGGGTCACCATTCTGTATAATATTTCATGAGTTCCTTGTTTTTCAATGCTGCATAGTATTCCATTATGTGAATATACTACAACTTCTCTATCCATCTGTTTGTTGATGAGCACTTGGGTTGTTTCCAACTCTTAGATATTGTAAAAAAAGCTGCAGTAAACATTGGTGTGCATATATCTGTTTGGGTAGCAGTTCTGGTTTCCTTAGGGTATATTCTCAGTAGTGGAATTGCTAGGTCAAATGGTGTTTTTATTTCCAATATATTTGAGAAAGTACCATACTGCCTTCCATGGTGTTTGCACCATTTTACACTCCCACCATCAGTGAATAAGGGTTCCAGTCTCTCCACAACCTAGCCAGCATTTGTTGCTGGCTGTTCTGTTAAATTTTGCTATTCTGACTGGGTGAGAGGATATCTTATAGTCATTTTTATTTGCATCTCTCTTAGAGCTAGTGATTTATTTTTATTTTTTATTTTAGGGATTTTAAGCACATTTTCATGTGTTCATTGCCATCTGAATGTTGTCTTTGGTGAGTGTCTGTTCATATCCTGTGCCCATTTTGCAACTGGGTTGTTTACCCTTCTCTTGTGGTACTGTGAAGACTGTTAATAACTTCCTTTCTTACATTCTGAGAAATTGTCATGAACTCCTAGGCATTTTATTGGGTAAAGTGTGAGTTCAGTTTTATCAAGAATGATGATAAAAAGTGGTTCAAGCTTTCTTGAAGGTGTGAAATCTTTTACTGGTTGAATCTCTGAGACAGACAAAATTGTTAATTTAGTAAGAGAGAATAACATTCCTCATACAAAAGGAAAACAAGAAAAAGAGAGGCTTAAATTCATATTGAATAAAAAAGTTACAATTTATTTAACTGTAAAACACTTTCTTTTGTTTTATTTCACTGTAAAAAGTTTGATTTTTCTATTAGGTTGTTTTTTACTTCTTGCTTTCTTTCTCTTTTTCCTTTCCCCTTACACCCTTCCTTCCTTGCTATGCAAACAACTTGGGGGTAAAAGTATCTTCTCTCTCTTAACTTCTACAGAAGAAAAATCAATATCAACATCAGCCTAAGGCTGATTCCTATGAAGTGAAGCATGTTACTGTTCTCCAAACTTTTGCCAGTTCTGACACTAACCTTCCCTTCTGTAGCACAGTCTGCTTCTATTCTGGGTTCAATAATTCACTCAGATGACCAGACAGGACTCAAACACAATAGTCATCATTATGGGATTTAAGAGTGATGTAACAGGATCAGAAATGTCTTAGAACACTGAAAAAACTGTATTGCTATGGAGTGAGAACTGACTCATAATAACTGATCATCCAGTTAGTTTTCAGAGGCTTTAAAGAGGGGAGATTGCCCTTCCTTCTTCCACTGAGCAGTTGAGGGATTCAAATTGGCAGAGAGGTGCCACCTTTGAGTGAGTTAGCAACATAACTCCCTACAGGACTGTGCCACCAGAGTGTCCTCCTCAGTATTCAAAGTAAAAAGTAAAAATCATTGTTATCAGGTCATAAATGACTTACAGCTGGCTCTTCAGCTGGTTTGGGGAGGCTAAAATGACACCAGAGGACACTATTCCCTTTCCTTCCCTGGAGCTTCTGGTGGATTCAAACCATCACTGAAACATCACATTTTGGCTAGCAGTGCAGTTCTCTAACTACAGTACCTCTGAAATTCAGGTGACTGTGGGTTTGCCTCCCTGTGGCTCTTGACCTCTCTACTAAGATTCCCCTTGACTTCTGCCCTGCCAAGGTAATGTTAGAGAGTACTCTTTTAACTCTGTTGTTAAGTGCCTAGAGAGACTCTACTCTTCCTGGCAGGCCCTCCTCAGACGTTCTGAGCTCTCACTCGACAAGGCATCACACTAGGCTCCAGCTCTTGGTGCAGGAACCCTGGGTTGAAAATATTTGCTCCATTCCTGACTCTTCTTCTTGATGGTAGTGAAATTCCCTTCTTTCCCTCTAAGATGGTTCATTTTAAGACTAGTGGGATGGTAAACCAATCAAGTTTCATGTAAGGGCCTCATAAATCTTGGAAAAAGACATCATGTTGGGCAGGTGGAGGATCACAAGATAGAGAAGATGTTCAACAAGATGGATTGACATACTGACTACAACTATGGGCTCAAGCTTATCAGAGATTATGAGGCTGGTGTAAGATACGGCAAGGCTTAGATTTCTTGTTTTCAGGGTTGCCATGATGACACTTAACAATAAGCTACAACACATCTTATTTGCATGACCCTACTCCTCCAAAGTAAGGTGCCATGGACCTTATTTCCACTATTAGCAAGTTATCTAATTCCCCTGGTGGACCTCAGCAGTTCATATCTGTATACACCTACATATTTACTTATCTTGCAGCCACAAGCTTTTCCATGGAAAGAATCTCTGGATAAGCTTAGAATGAGCAAATAAAACCAGTCCAGTGGCTGGTTGTGGAACAGACCATCAATTACTCATGTGCAAGTTCAAAATGAAGCACAAAAAAATGAAAACAAGTTCACAACAACTAAATAAAACCTTAAGTCTATCTCAGCTGAATTTAAAATCATCTCCAGGATAGGTTTGAGACATTAAGCACTCATGATGAAAGACCAGATAAACTATGAGATTATATCAAAGATATCCATGAAGAGAGGGAAAAAGGCCATTACAAAGACAGAAGAGGTAGAAAAGACCGAAATGTTGTCAGAAGAGACTCTAAATATTGTATTAGAACTTAGAGAAGCCAAAAGAAAGGGATCAAATGATGAAGTAAAAGAGAAGTTAAAGAAAAGATTTCAGAAGGTAGCTGGAGAAGACAAAGCAAAGTTATTATAGATGAATGTGCAGAGACCTGAATTAGAGAATAAAAAGGGAAGAACTTGGTCAGCAATTTGAAAGTTGAAAGAATGGGTAAACAAATTCAAGCTTTGAGTTGTAATACTGAGAGATGCTATGGGTAAAATCTTTACTGATCCAAGTATCAAAAGATTATGGGAGGAATACCCAGTATCATTGTACAAAAAATATTGGTTGACATTGAAAAATTTCAGGAAGAACCATATGAACAAAAGCCAATAGTAATGAAAGAAGAAGTTTAAGATTTTCTAATGGCACTGGCAAAAAATCAGGCCCCAGAAATTGATGAAATAAAAGTGGATATGTTCAAATAACACGTACAGCTCTGGGAGTGTTCAACAGTCTATACCAAAAACAATTTGGAGGACAACTACTTGGCCAACTGATTTGAAAAGATTCATATTTGTTCCCATTATGAAGAAGGGTGGTTCAACAGAATGTAGAAACTATACAACAGTATCATTAATATAACATGTAAGGAAAATATTGCTGAAGTTCATTTAAAAGCAACTAGATCCACACAATAAGAGAGAACTGCCAGAAGTTCAAGCTGGGTTTTTAAAAGGCTGTGACACAAGGGATGTCATTGCTGATGTCATATGGATCCTGGCTGAAAGCATAAAATACCAGAAGAATATATATTTTTGTTTTATTGGCTATTAAAAGGAATTGACTGTTTGAATAATAACAAAGTATGGCTAACATTAGAAGAATAAGAATCCCAGAACACTTAATAATGTGTATGCAAAGCCTATACCTAGACCAAAAACTGATATATGAAAAGAATCATCAAACGCTGACTGGTTTGAAATCAGGAAAGGTACGAATCAAGGTTGTACCATTTCTCCCTAGCTATTAAATGTGTATGCTGAACAAATAATTATAAAAGTTAGACTCTATTAAAATAATATGGCAGCAGGATAGGAGGAAAACTCATCAACCCGCTATGTTAAGCAGATGACACAACCCTGCTTGCTGAAAGTGAGGAGGATTTGGAGCACTGGGGTCAGAAGGTCAAAGACTGCAGCCTTCAATATGGATTTAAATCTCAACATCAAGAATACAAAAATCCTCACCACTGGACTGATAAACAACATCATTATAAGCAGTTCCTTACTTCACCTCTAACTTGCATGTGAACTTCCGAGTTGTAAAACAGCCCAGTGGTAGATGGAATTTGCTCCAGGACTTAAGAAGCAAAAATGACATAGCTGAGCCTCTATATCTTGTAGTTCCTAACCTCTACACTATAATAGACAAAGTCCTAGTCTATAGGCCTTTTATTGTAAGAACCACCTCCCCTCTGTAACTTGATTTGCTCCACTACTAGAACCTCTACTCGGAATATTGTTGTTGTTATGTGCTGTCGAGTCGTTTGCGACTCATAGTGACCCCATGTACAACAGCCCTAAACCGTGCTCTATCCTGTGCCAATCTCATTGCCTCTGACAAACCCATCCCGAGTACCCAAGTCACTGAATCAATCTACCTCATAGAGGGTCTTCCCCTCCTGCACT
>NW_006400082.1:489237-490896 GCF_000299155.1 Elephantulus edwardii | reverse complement strand
AAGAAGAACGAACTGGGGAGGAGGATAGAGAAAACAGTGCAACAATGAATGAATGAGAACCCAAAATCTCTGTAAATGTTCATTAAAACTAATAAACTTTAATAATAATTTAAAAAACATCATTATAGATGGAGATAACCTTGAAATGGTAAATAATTTTGTCTTACTTGGATCTAAAACCAACATCCTTGATACCACTAGTCAGGAGATCATAATATATATTGCCTTGGGCAAGTCCATAGTCAGGGACCTCTCCTAAAAATTACTGTGTATCAATGATGTAAGTTTGAAGTCTATGGATACATGATTCATGACATGATATTTTGAAACACTTGAGAAAAATTGATGCTTTTGAGCTGTGGTGTTCAAGAGTACCGAATATCCCATAGGCTTACCAAAGAAACTGATAAGTCTTCGTAACAGTGTAGCCAGAGCGATCCTTGGAAGACAGGATGGCAGTGATACTTCTTACATACTTTGAACATATTGATAGGAGAAGCTATTCCTTGGAAAGGGACATCACGCTTAGAAAGGTGCAGGGTCAGCAAAAGAGAAGACCCTCAACAAGAAAGAATTCACACAGTGATTGCAGTGTTGGGCTCAATTGTGTCAGATATAATGAGGAGGGCACAAGACAGAACAGGTTCAGCTCTGTTTTTTACAAGGCTGCTATGAATTGTATTCCACTCTACAGCATCTAAAAATATCAACAATAACAACACAGTTACTGGGGAGCTCTGGGGGGTCTAGTTGGTAGGAGATGGTGGTGTTAAGGCAAAGGTAGCAGTTCTATGGCATTTCAATCCATCCGTGACTCCGAAAAGAAAGATGTGCAATCTCCTTTTGTGTGGTTTACAGCCCCCTCAAAAACCCATTGGAGGGTCAACTATGAGTTTGCTCTGCTTCAACAGCAATGTGTTTTTGAGTTTTGAGACATGTGTATTGAGGAACTCTAGTGACATAGCACACTACATGCTTTGTTGCTAACTGAAATATCAATGGTTGGAATCCATGCTCCTCCTATGATCTGGAATTAACTTGAGTGCAGTGCTTTAGGTTTTGATTGTTAACCCAGTTATTTGGTAGAAGTCACACTGACAACGCCTAGAACATATTTAACACGTCCCTGCATCTCACTCTCTTACTGCCTTTGTCTCATGCCTTCATAATTTTTCTGTTTTTTTATTATACTACTTTATTTACAAAAATTCAAATACACTGTTTTCCAGAATAGATTCTTGCAATTTTTGATGCACATATGGATACTCACTCCTGCTGCAGTCACTATAAAACATCAGAGAAATGCAAAGAGAATAGGACTTTAGTTAAGTTGAAATGCTCTTCAGTAAGGGCTGAAGTATAGTGTAGACACTTCATTCCTTGTTCCTCCAGGTCCTTAAAGCAAGTGACTTATTTTTTTTTATTATTATTAAATTTTATTAGTTTTAATGAACACTTACAGGGATTTTGGGTTTTCATTCCTTCATTGCTGCACCATCCTCTCCACCCTCCTCCCCAGTTCGTTCTTCTTCCCCCGCCATCCGAATGTCTGTTTTAATTGTCCAATTGCCACAGTGCTTGTCAAAGTCAGTTCTGATTAATCTCCTTTGTCAGTGTGTCCTTTGCCATTCCCTATCACTCCTCCCTGAGAGAGACTTC
>NW_006400082.1:482695-484124 GCF_000299155.1 Elephantulus edwardii | reverse complement strand
CAGATAGACATTCTTCTGGTATTCTCTGCTTTCAGCCAAGATCCATCTAACATCAGCAACAATATCCCTAGTACCACGACCCCTTCTAAACCCTTATTTATCCTGTGCCAATTTAACTGTCTACAACACACCTACCCCCATTACCCCAGTCACTAAATCAATCAATCTCATAGAGGGTCTTCTTCTCCTGCGCTGTTCTTCCACCCTCCCAAGTATGATGTCCTTCTTCAAGGACAGATCCCTCCTTGTTACTCATGTCCAAAATATGTCAGAAAAGCTTCAGAATCTTTGCCTTCAAGGTGCAGCCTTGTTTAACCCTCTCTAGCATGAACCTGTTTGTTTTCTTAGCAGTCCATGGTATGTGCAATATTCTTCTCCAGCACCACAGCTCAAAGGCATAAATTCTCCTTCTATCCTCCCTAGTCATTGCCCAACGCTCTTACACATAGTAAGTGACTGCAAAGACCATGGCCTGGATCAGGTGCACCTTAGTCTCTAGAGTGACACCGTTGCTCTTCAGTACTCTAGAGAGGTCCCTAACAGCAGAATTTCCCATTGCAATATGTTTTTTTTTTAATTACCTGGCTGCTGGTACCAAGAGTGTTGACTGTGGAGCCAAGAAAACTAAATCTGTTAACAATCTCAATCTCTTGACCATTCATCCTGATGCTGCCAATTTACCCAGTGGTGAGAATTTTTGTCTTCTTGATACTGAACCTTAATCCATATCGAAGGCTGCAGTCCTTGACCTTCTGCAGCAAGTGCTTCAAGTCCTGCTCAGTTTCAGCAAGCAGGGTTGTGTAATCTGCATAATGCAGATTGTTGATGAATCTTCCACCAATCCTTATGCCACACTTCTGTTCTGCATATAGGTTGAAAAGATATGGAGATAGGATGCATCCCTGGCATACACCCTTCCCAATTTTGAACAATGCAATGTTTCCTTGCTCTTTTCTAACGACTGCCTCCTGGTCCAAGTATGGTTTTGCATTAGCATGATCGAGTGTTCTGGGATTCCCATTCTTCTGAGAGTCAGTCACAGTTTGTTATGATCCACACAGATATACATTCCTCTGGTACTCTCTGCCTTCAGCCAAAGTCCATCTAACAGTAGCTACAATATCCGTAGTACCACGACCCCTTCTAAAGCCAGCCTGCACTTCTGACAGTTCTCTGTTGATATGCTGTTCCAGTCGTTTTTGGATAATCTTCACCAGACTCTTGCTTACATGTGGTATCAGTGATATTGTTTTATAATTTCCACACTCTGTTGGGTTACCTTTCCTTGGAATGGGAGCAAATATAGATCTCTTCCAGTCAGTTGGCCAAGTGGTTGTCCTTCAAATTTGACACAACTTGGTGAGCACATCTAGGGCTGTTGTTGCTGTTGTTTAATGCCGTCAAGTCGTAGACGACTCATAGCGACCCT